>NC_133134.1:111754329-111861829 GCF_048418815.1 Hemitrygon akajei
TTCGCCCTTTGGTCCTAGACTCACCCACCATAGGAAATCTTCTCTCCAAACATACTCTATCTAGGCCCTTCAATATTTGATAGGTTTCAATGAGATTCCCCCTTGTTCTTCTAAACTCCAGCAAGTACCAGCCCAGAGACATAAGATGCTCCTCACATGTTAACCCTTTCAGTCCCAGAATCATTCATGTGAATCTCCTCTGGGCCCCCTCCAATGCCAGCGTATTCTTTTTTAGATAAGGGGCCCAAAACTGTTCACGATACTCCAAGTGCGGTCTGGTCAATGCCTCATAACGGCTCGGCATTAGATCCTTGCTTTTATATTCTAGTCCTTTCAAAATGAATGCTAGCATCGCATTTGCCTTCAATACCACCTACACAACCTGTAAGTTAACTTTAAGGGACTCCTGCATGCATTGTTTTGTGAACAATAGCCTTAGACTGCTGGATGCTCTTTCTTATATGTCATAAGGGCCTGTAGTATTGGTATTGTTGCTAGTTTACTGTTGTCACATGTACCAGGATGCAGTGAAAAGCTTGTCTTGCATACTGTTCTTACAGGTGAGATCATTACACGGTGTATTGAGACAGAGAAAGGTCAAACAGTAACAGAATACAGAATAATGTGTAACAGCCTCCGAGAAAGTTCTGTGCAGGTAAATATGAAAGTGAAACATCATAACGAGGTACAGTGTGAGGTCAAGAGTCCATCTTATCGTACAAGAGGTCCATTCAAGAGTCTGATAACAATGGTATGGAAACTACTCCTGAGCAAGGTGATATATGCTTTATTTCTCTTGTATTTTCTCCCTCATGGGAGAGGGGAGAAGAGAGAATGTCTGGGTGGGTGGAGTCCTTATCGAGGGATCAGAAGTGGAAAGGCTGAACGGTTTCTTGGTCCTAGGTGTCCACATCTCTGAAAATCTATCCTGGGCCCAGCGTAGTGACACAATGACAAAGAAGGCACAGCAGCAGCTGTATTTCATTAGGAGTTTGAGGTGAAGGCATGTCGCTAAAGATTCACTTAAATTTCTACAGATGCACCATGGAGAGCATTCTAACCGGCTGCATCACTGTCTGGTACGGAGGGGCCACTGCACAGGATTGGAAAAGCTGCAGAAAGTTGTAAACTCAGCCTGTTCCTTTATGGGCACTCACCTCCCCAGCATCAAGGACACCTTCAAAAGGCGATACTTCAAAAAGGCAGTATCCATCATTAAGGATGCCATCACCCAGGACATGCCCTCTTCTCATTGCTACCATCAGGAGGAGGTACAGGAGCCTGAAGGCACTGGCTTTAGGCTTTAGGAACAGCTTCTTCCCCTCCGCCATCGGACTCCTGAATTGACAATGAACCCATGTAGCTGCTTCGCTAAAGTTTTTCTCTTTTTTCTCTCTGTTTGCACTGCCTATGTAATCTGTTTTTAAAAATATATATTCTATTTCTTATTGTAATTTATAGTTTTTTATTATGTATTGGAATCTACTACTGTCTCAAAACAACAAGTTTTACAACATATGCCAGCGATATGAACCCTAATTCTGTTTCTGTGCTGTCTAACTCTACGATTTTACATTATATTTTACATTTTTTTTAAAGTGAAAGGCATTTTTGCTTATTCCTTTATACACAGTGAGGGACAGATCTCTTATTGATTTACACATATACGTACAGTCTAACTGCTTTAAATCTAGTCTAGCAAATGGCTTCCTGATCCCTTTACAGGTTTGGGTGATGAGTCATCCCTTGGGGCTGTTTGTGTCTGAACCTGTGCGTAGTGAAAGTTTGGTTTATTCCCCAGACTTGATGGCTTTGGTGTTCCACCACCTGAGGTTGGCACTGGAACCAAGTCGGACACATCCTCATGACTAATGACTCACCTACAGCAGAGGCTGAGGTTGTGGTACAAATTCCAGCTGTATATCCACAAACCAATTTAATGTGTGGGCTAAGGACTCAAACACCCTTGCTTTGATTTGCTTTGAAGCTGCCTTCGTTCACCTTCGTATCAAAGGGACATTCTTGATATAGTGATCGTTGTTCAACTGCAGAAGATAGATCGACTGGTTGAGTGGTGTCACCATAGCAACATTGCACTCATCATCAGTAAGACCAAAAAATTGACTCTGGACTTCAGGAAGGGGAGGTCAGGAGAACATGCACCGACCGGTCAGCAGAGGAAAGGGTAAGCAGTTTTAAGCTCTGGGGTGTCAATAACTTGGAGGATCTATCGTGTGCCCAACACATTCACGCAATCATGAAGGAGGCACACCAGCAGCTCCACTTCATTAGGAGTTTGAGGAGATTTCGTATCTCACCAAAGACTTTAGCAAATTTCCACAGATGTACAATGGAGAGTATTCTGACTTGCCGCATCACATTCTGGTATAGATATTTCAATAGATTTCAACAAGTACATTCAATGTCAGAGAAATGTATACAATATGCATCTTGAAATTCTTTTTCTTCGCAACCATCCATGAAAATAGAGAGGTGCCCCAAAGAATGAATGACAGTTAAATATTAGAATCCCAAAGCCCCCCCCCCAACTGCCCTCTCCCACACGTAAGCACCAACAAGGCAACGACCCCCCCCTACCCCCACCAGCAAAAAACATCAGTGCCCTCCACCGAGCTCTCAAGCGTGCAGCATGGATCAATAAAGACACAGACTTGCAGTACCTCGTTCACCCGTAATTCGACATACCACAACGCACAAGATCACAAGAGGCTGCTGAGAGTTGTAGGGTCATCTGCACCATCCAGGAGATCTTTAAAAGGCCATGCCTCAAGAAGGCGGTGTGCATCATTAAAGACCTTCACCATCCAAGATGTACCCTTTCTGTCTTACTACCATTGGAGAGACGATAAAGGAGATTGAAGACCCCCACTCAACGATTCAGAAACAGCTTCCTCCTCTCTGCCATCGGATCTCTGAGCAATCCACAGACCCACTATTTTATTATTCACCTTTTATGCTATTTATTCAGTTTTGCAATGAACAGTAATTTTTATGGCTTGCACTGTACTGCTGCTGCAAAGCAACAAATTTCATGACATTTTACGGTGAAAATAAACCTGATTCTGATTCTGAAGCCAAACGTGGTTCAATAAGGATTTGAGTCATGTTCTCTTCAGCTCAGAGCAGTGGCATGAAGGAATTTAGTGAAATCTAGCAGCAAACCAAACAGATGGAACACTTTTGTCCTTGCCTGGAGGAACCCCATTTAAATGATTTTATGCTCTTAAAATTGAGGAGCTTGGTGAGCCTATTGCCGTACTGGTGCACATCTGCTTTTGGGGCTGAAGTATTTCCTTTGGCCTGTGTCGAGTGGGTCGATTGGGGTGGAGTGGTGAAACAGCCATAGTGATTCGTTTCTGTGAACCCAATCGCTGATCTACAGAAAACCCCGAGGAAGTAACATAAACAACCAATTTGCCAAGGCTTTCTGAAGACTCCTTATCATATTTGTAACAGTTGTGTAGTGGTTATGTGACTGGGCTCTTTATACAAAGAGCAAGAGTTCAAATCCCAGCAGAAAAGGATGAATATTTTGCTTAAAAATAAACACTGGACTCCTGAAATAGATGTTGTGTTTTGAACTGTCACAGGAAGATCAGAACCAACGTGGCTTAGAAAGCGTTGAGCCAGTTATTGGAAAAGGTTTTGATGTAGATAGGAACTTGAAGTTGGTACAATGTGCAAAAGGGCCTTTTTCTATAATGTATGACACTATGACTCTAGTAAAATCATGTTTCAGTTAATGTGACCGAAAAAGATTGTCATAAAGTCTCAGGTGGTTCATAAGTGAATAAGGTTTTCCCACTTGACATTGCTTTGGCTAAGTTGTATTACGGTCCAGTGAAAAGCTTTTGTTCGCATGCTATCCCAAGCAGTAGTACATCGTGGTAGTGAAAAACAAATGGAACGCAGAACCTAGACTGCAGATGCCAGAATGTAAAATGTGACACTCAAAACGCTGGAGGAACTCAATGGGTCAGGCACCATCTGTGGAGGTGAATGGACAAGCCCCTTCATCTAGACTGGGAGTGCAGAACGGATTGTTGCAGGCACAGGAAAAGTGCAGTGCAGGGAGACAAATAAAACCCAAGGGCCACGTTGAGGTAGCTTAACAGTTCAATTTTACTTGCTGAACGTACATATCCAAGGTATAAATGCCATGAAAATTAGATTCTTGCAGCAGCAGCTGAGCACATTACAACATGACATACATCAATTGCATAAATATAAATGAACATAACTTATACACAACCTACATGACAGGAACAAAAATAAACATAATGACGTCAGTGCAAGTTAGGGAAATGTAGTCTGAGGTGGAAATAGGATTTTTCTGCTCAATTGAAGAGCCCGATGTCAGAGGAGAAGAAGCTGTTGTTGATCCTTGAGCTGTGGGCCCCCTGTATGTCCCCCTGATGGCAGCAATAAGAAGGGGGCATTGACTGGATGGATGTCGCCTTCCTCAGACATGGCCTCTTGGTGATTTTCAGCCAGTTTTCCTCTTTAGCGTATAATATGTCCTGAATAGGAAATGATCACATTTCCTGGAAAGAATATTCTTTACCCTGATGAATATAGAATAATGCTAAAGGAACAAATTTAATTTCTTCCTGCTGTGTAAGTGGAGGAAGAAAAACGAGGAGAGAAGAGCTCCCTCAGGCACTTCAGTTGGAGTTAACAAACCTTCACCACTACCATCTGCATCGTTCGGTCTCTCTCCTCCTCCTGATCAGAATCAGAATCAGCTTTAATATCACCGGCATATGTCATGAAATTTGTTAACTTTGCAGCAGCAGTACAATGCAATACATAATATCAGAGAAGAAATATGGACATGTATATATAAAATAGTTAAATTATATAAGTAGTGCAAAAGACAGAAATAAAGAAGTAGTGAGGTAGTGTTCATGGGTTGAATGTCCATTCAGAAATCAGATGGCAGAGGGGAAGAAGCTGTTCCTGATTCACTGAGTGTGTGCCGTCAGGCTCCTGTACCTCCTCCCTGATGGTAGCAATGCGAAGAAGGTATCTCCTGGGTAATGGGGGTCCTTACTGATGGACGCCCCCTTTTTGAGGCACCACTCCTTGAAGACGTCCTGGATACTACGGAGGCTAGTACTAATTAGCTGACTAATTTTACAAATCTCTGCGGCTTACTTTGATCCTGTGAAGTTGCTCCCCCACCCACATACCAGGTGGTGATTCAGCCAGTTAGAATGCTCTCCGCAGTACATCTGTAGAAATTTGCGAGAGATTTTGGTGACATACGAAATCTCCTCAAACACCTATAGCTGCTGTCTTGCCTTTTTTTACAGCTGCATCAATATGATGGGTCCAGGCTAATCCTCAAACATGACACCCAGACACTTGAACTTGCTAACGCTCTCCACATCTGATCCCTCTATGAGGACTGGTGTGCGTTCCCTCGTCTTGTCCTTTCTGAAGTTTCTTTGGTCTTACTGACGTTGAGTGTAAGACTGCTGCAGTGTCACCACTCAACTAGCTGGTATATCTCACTCCAGTACACCCACTAACCACTGTCCAAGGTTCTGCCAGCTGTGGTTGTTTCACCAGCACATTTATAGATGGTATTTGAGCTGTGCCTAGCCACACAGTCGTGAGTATAGAGAGAGTAGAGCAGTGGGCTAAGCACACACCCCTGAGGTGTGCCACTCTTAATTGTCAGCAAGGTGAAGATACCATTTCCAATCCGCACAGATTGTGTTCTTCCAGTTAGGAAGTTGAGGATCCAGTAGAGGCCCAGGTTCTGGAGCTTTCTGATCAGAACTGTAGGAATGGTGGTGTTAAATAGTCAATAAACAGCATCCTGACTGAAGTATTTGTATTGTCCATATAATCCAAGGCGGCATGGAGAGCCAATGAGATTGCATCGGCTGTGGACCTATTGTGGTGATAGACAAATTGCAGTGGGTCCTGTCCTTGCTGAGGCAGGAGTATATTCTACCCATAACCAACCTCTCAAAGCACTCAATCGGTGAAGATGTGAGTGCTACTGGACGATAGTCGTTAAGGCAGCTCACCCAGCTCTTCTTGGGCACTGGTATAATTGTTGCCATTTTGAAGCTCCCAACTGTAGCAGTGAGAGATTGAGATTGTCTTTGAACACCCCCGACAGTAGCTTGATGTTGGGTTTTGTTTTGTAGGAAGCAATGTCTTCCAAACTCGTCCAGAGTTGACGTGCATCCAGTGTCGCCCCCAGCACCTCCCAGAATTGCTTCCTGGCTCTTGAAATAGCCCTCTGCAAGTCATACCCACCTTTCTTGTACAGACCTGGATTGCCAGACTCGAATGTCACGAATCTGGCCCTCAGCAGACTTCGAACCTCCTGGTCCATCCATGGCTTTTGATTTGGGTATGTACAGTAAGTTCTGGCAGGCACGCTCTCACCCACATAGATTATAATGAAATCAGTGACATCTGTGACGTACTCATTCAGACTCGTAGATGACTCCCTGAATATAGTCCAGTCCACTGATCAAGCAGTCCTGTAAGCGTTCCTGTGCCTCCCTGGTCCATATCACTACTGGTGCTGCAATCTTCAGTCCCTGCCTGTACTCAGGGAGTAAAAGTAAAACCAGGTGATCAGACTTCCCCCTCAATCTCATTCAGTCTCTCTCTGTGTCCTGGTCAGACATCCCACACCAATGTCATTCAGTCTCTCTCTGTGTCCTGGTCAGACATCCCACCCCAATCTCATTCAGTCTCTCTCCATCCTCTCCTGATCAGACATCCCTCCTCAGTCTCATTCAGTCTCCCTCCGTCTCCAGATCAGACATCCCTCCTCAGTCTCATTCAGTCTCCCTCCGTCTCCAGATCAGACATCCCTCCTCAGTCTCATTCAGTCTCCCTCCGTCTCCAGATCAGACATCCTTCCTCAGTCTCATTCACTCCCTCCGTCTCCAGATCAGACATCCCTCCTCAGTCTCATTCAGTCTCCCTCCATCTCCAGATCAGACATCCCTCCTCAGTCTCATTCTGTCTCCCTCCATCTCCAGATCAGAAATCCCTCCTCAGTCTCATTCTGTCTCCCTCCGTCTTCAGATCAGTCATCCCTCCTCAGTCTCATTCCGTCTCCCTCCGTCTCCAGATCAGACATCCCTCCTCAGTCTCATTCAGTCTCCCTCCATCTCCAGATCAGTCATCCCTCCTCAGTCTCATTCCGTCTCCCTCCGTCTCCTGATCAGACATCCCTCCTCAGTCTCATTCTGTCTCCCTCCGTCTCCAGATCAGACATCCCTCCTCAGTCTCATTCAGTCTCCCTCTGTCTCCTGATCAGACATCCCTCCTCAGTTTCATTCAGTCTCCCTCCGTCTCCAGATCAGACATCCCTCCTCAGTCTCATTCCATCTCCCTCCGTCTCCAGATCAGACATCCCTCCTCAGTCTCATTCAGTCTCCCTCCGTCTCCAGATCAGACATCCCTCCTCACTCATTCAGTCTCCCTCTGTCTCCAGATCAGACATCCCTCCTCAGTCTCATTCAGTCTCCCTCCGTCTCCAGATCAGACATCCCTCCTCAGTCTCATTTAGTCTCCCTCCGTCTCCAGATCTGACTTCCCAACCTTCACTCTAACCCTCCTCCTGCAACTTTAAGCATGTTTGTTTTCTCATCCTTTCTAGCTCCAGTAAAAGGTCTTTTATCTGAAACCTTAATTCTCTCTCTGTAGACCCTGCCTGACCTTCAGAGTGTTTCCAGCATTACCCTCTTTGGTAGGGCTCATCTTCCACATGAACGTACCAGCCCAGAGGCCATTGCCTTAGCTGTGGGCGAGACTTTGCCGAAAACATTTAATAATAGCTTAAAGCTTCATCTTGCATTCTTGTGTACACTTCTACCCCTTGTCCCCCCCTCCTGAGCTTCTGACACAGAAAAAACAACGTGAAAACTCTTGCTGCTCTGCTCGTACTTAAGAAGATTCTGGCTCAAAGTCAAAAGGGGTGATGATGCTAATGGGAATTCAAAGGAAAGACTTTAATTTCTATAGGCCTTGCTCACAATGCCAGGACATTTCAAAACACTCCACAAACAATGACATGTCCTTGAAGTGTAGTCATTTTTATAATGAGGCAAACAGTTTTTACACAGCAAACTCCCTCATGAGGTAATAAAATAAACAATCAAATAAAGACTTGGCATTGACCAGGAGCTGAGAGCCAGGGTGCTGGGGAGCTGTTTATAATATATGAGTGGTTCTTTTATGTTCACAAGAGGGCGGGGGAGGCTATGAGTTTTGTGTGGGCAATATCTGCGTTACCGACTCTCTCTTTCTCACTCACACACACACACACACACACACACACACACACACTCACACACACACTCACACACACACACACACACACACACACACACACACACACACACACACACACACACACACGCGTGACGGATGGGCGTTTGCAAGACTGCAGCCCCCTTGTTACCCTGGCGTGGTGACCTCCAGCTGTCAAAGGGTGCCATTGCTGACAGTGCAGCGTGCACCCTCAGTGCTGGAAACACCCAGTAGGTCAGACAGCATCTGTGGAGGTAGGTCTGGAATCCTTCATTGAATGCAGGTCCTGAAACACTGACATTTCAGATATCTAGTGTTCCTTTTGATCCCTTTTTCAGTGTGGACCAGCTCTTATGTAGGGAGATCCTTTTGACAGGGCCATGGCAGACTGCAAGGATATCCCACAGCTGGGAATAGTGAGAGGAGCGATGGTCAACAGCCTTTTACTGGGGCAGTTCTCTTCCTCTGCTCACTTTGGGTGAACGCAGCCAAGACCTCACTCTGCACAAGTTAGCTGACATGGTCGCCAAGATATGATCTCAGTGCGCGGATCCTGCACTAATGCAAGGCCTCTCGTTCTCACGAACAGCCCTTGCACAGAGGATGATACCCGAAGCCAGACAGTGAACACAATATGTCTCTCCTGCGGTCGGCAGCAAGCCAAGGTCTTTGTATCCACCCTCGAGAATCAGTTAGAAGAACCACAGACCAACATGGTTACAGATTCTAGCAGCTCACAGTCATCTTGGACAATAAGAAGGACTCTTGACTTCACAGTCTACCTCTTCATGGCCCTGCCAGCACTGCACCTTCTCTGTTAACTGTGACACTTCATTCGGTATTCTGGGACAGCTCCCTTGGACACTCAGCTCTCAGCTGTGGCTCCAAGTCGCAGTTCGCATGCGACGCGGTCACACCCAGTACACCGCTTCGGGTTAAACCAGGTGAGGATGGTCAGCGTGCCTCATTTCCCGCCGAGATAGGGACATGCCCATCCTAGCGTGCAAAGTTAGCTCCGGCGGATGAGATCGAAGAGAGATCCAAGTCGGAATCCAAAAGCGGTTCTACAGTGCTTTGTGGAGAGCGAAGAGCGTGACGAGGCACAGAGAAGTCATGGTCATCCATTGCAACTGAGGAAGGCCCCAGTGACCACTGGACCTGGACCTCTGAGATCGACAGAGCGGAACTGCGATGGCTTTAACACTTTAAAAACTCTCCCGCACACGCTTCCTGTCATTCTCGAACAAAATGAACGACGGACAACCAGCATGTACTGACAAGGTGAAATGATCTGAGTGGTTGGAAAAACAATGATTTTCACTGTACATGTGACAATAATAAAGCAATTTACCAACATAGCAGCAACACACACAAAATGCTGGAGGAACTCAGCAGGTCTGGCAACATCTATGAAGGGAAATGAACAGCCTGATCTGCTGAGTTCCTCCAGCACTTTGTGTGTTGCTCAAGATTTCAGAAACTAAATCTGTTTTACCTATTCACTATTTCATCAATCTTACCATTTGAAAATTACTAAAGGCACCATGGGATGTTGTTTGTCTTCCATTTCATTACTCTCCCTCTTAGTTCTTGACTTGCACCCTATACAGATGAGTTCACACTGCTTTCCTAGCTTATTTCCCCATCCCCTGCTGTGTAAACCAACGCAGAGTCCATTTTCAGCAATGTCTAAAATCCGTATTTTTGTGTGAAAGTCATTGAGCAATGTAGACAAAGTGCTGGAGGAACTCAACAGGTCAAGCAGCATGTATGGAGAGAAATGAACAGTCGACGTTTTGGGCTGAGATCCTTTAAGCTGACCTCCACCACTTGGTGTGTGTTGCTCCAGATTTCCAGCATCTGCAGAATCTCTTGTGTCTCCAGAAAGCATTTAATGTCCTTTGCTCACTGTCACCTCCTTTGTCCTTCAGTTCCGGCCTCCACACCTCCACCATGAGCTTTCCTGTCTGCTGTCCTCAGCTCTTGAATTCCCTTCCCCAGCCTCTCAACCTCCCTTTGCTTCTTCTGCTTGATTCCATTTCTGAACTACATGAAGTTCAATGGGAGTCCTATGAAGCATCTTACTTAATAATGTTACATGATTGTGAGTTGATGTTGGCTCTTTCCTCAGTCATTATTCTCACCAGTCTGATGTTTTTGTCAACACTGCTTCAGCTTTCAGTTTTGCTCCTAACAACGTACTTCCTTCAGCTTGCTGGCAAAGAATAATGTTGGAATGGTCTAGCATCTAAACTTTTGGAGTCTTTGCTTCTCCTTGGTTAAGTGCCACCAGGTGTTGACTGTAATTCAAAGGGTCATTAAGTCAGCCAACACACACAAAATATGGCACGTCATTTAAAGACGGACTCAACACATCAGGCAGTATCAACAGAGAGGAATAAAGAGACGACGTTTCAGGCTGAGGCACTTCATCGGGACTGGAAAGGAAGGGGGATGAAGCAAAAATAAAATAAGGTGGGAGGAGGGGCAGCATCTGCATCTGCAGAACCTCTTGTGTTATTGAGTCCGACGGTTGTGAGTTCAAATCTCACAGACTGAGGGAGTTGCTGACCAGATGGAGGTGGCGTCTTCTGGGTGAGATAGTAAATCACGGGAACCTTTCCGCTTTTGCAGGGAGGTGTAGGGAACCCAGAGCGTCACACAGGGGACTCCTGTTTGTTTCTGAGCTGATACCCACCCCTCAACCAACAGAGCAAGAAAGCAGGAGAGACAAGAGACTGCGGATGCAGGAATCTGCAGCACTGTCCAAAAGGCCGGCAGTGGGTGAGGCTGAGGACAGACCGCTCCGTGGAAATGGGAACAAGAGTGGAACTGGCACATTAAAGCTGACTGGGTAACCACTTTGCCGAGCACCTATGCGCTCTCTGACACAGTCACTTTATTCACCCTGGTCATTCCCACAGCACGTCTACGTCCTCAGCTTCCTCCACTGCCAGGGTGAGGCTAAACATAGACTAGAAGACCAGCATCTCATGTTCTGCCTGGGTAGTCTACAATTCAATTGAATGAACCTTGAATTTCTGGTAGAGATGCAACCCCTGTCTCTTTTCTCTCTCCTCCTGGATCTACCCAGTTCCTGCTACACCAGCCCCCATGCTCCACCCACTCCATCTTTTTATCACACACACACACTCCTCCCACCAGTCCTGTCTGCCTTCCCCACCTCTCTTCATGATTCCATGCTCCACCTTCCTCCCCTCCAGATTCAACCATCAGCTGCCCCTTAGCAGCACACGGAAAATGTTGATGAAAGGCTTTGGCCCAAAACATTGACTGTTTATTCCCTTCCACGTATGCTGCCTGACCTGCTGAGTTCCTCCAGCATTTTGTGTGTGTTGTTGGAGACTTCCGGCATCTGCTGCATCTTTTCTGTTCATTATCAGTAGCCCACTCTCCCCTGAGATGCTAGTATTCCAACTCTCGTGTAGATACCACTTCCACTGTTCCCACTCTCCCCTCCTCCATTCATCTATCAAAGTTCAGAGCAAATTTATGAGCAAAGTACATATGAGTCACCCTATACAACCCTGAGATTCATTTTCTTGTGGGCATACCCAATATATCCATAATAGAATTTGTAACGGAATCATTGAAAGATCACACCAACTTGGGTGTTCAACCGACAAAAAACAGTGCAAATACAAAAAGAAATAAATAACAATAATAAATAATTAATCAATAAAAATTGGGAACGTGAGAGGAAGAGTCCTTGGAAATAGTTGATAGATTGTGGGAGCATTTCAATGATGGGACAAGTGAAGCTATATCCTTTGGTTCAAGAGCCTGATGGTTGAGGGCTAATAACTGTTTCTGAACCTGGTGGGGTGAGTCCTGAGGCTCCTGCACCATCTTCCTGATGGCAGCAGTGAGATGAGAGCATGTCCTGGGTGATGGGATCCCTGATGCTGGAGGCTGCTTTCCTGTGACAGTGCTCCATGTAGGTGTGCTCAATGATAGGGAGGGCTTTATCTGCGATGGACTGGGCCATATCCACTTCTTTTGGTAGGATTTTCCGTTCAAGGGCTTCTGCCAGGCTGTGATGCAACCAGCCAAAATATTCTCCAGTACCCACGTACAGAAGTTTGTCAAAGTTTTAGATGCCATGCTAAATCTTTGCAAACTCTTCGGGAAGTAAAGGTGCTGCAACGCTTTTGTTATAATTGCACTTAGATGCTGGGCCCAGGACAGGTCCTCCGAAATAAGAACACAGATGAATTTAAGCTTGTTGACCTTCTCCATCTCTGATCCCCGATGAGGACTGGCTCATGGCCCTCTGGTTTCCTCCTCCTGAAGTCAATAATCAGCTCCTTTGTCTCGCTGACAATGAGTGAGTGATTGTTGTTGTTGTGACACCACTCAGCCAGATTTTCAACCTCCCCCCTATACGCTGATTCATCACCACCTTTGACCTGGCCTACTACAGTGGTGTCATCAGCAAATTTGAATATGGCATTGGAGCTGTGCTTAGCCACTCAGTTGTAATTGTAAAGTGAGTAGAGCAGAGGGCTAAGCACACAACCTTGTGGTGAACCTGGGCTGATGGAGATCGTGGTGGAGATGCTTTTACCAATCTGAATTGACTGGGTTTGCAAATGAGAAAATCAAGGATCCAATTACACCTGAAGGTATTGAGGTCAAGGTCTTGAAACATATTGATTAGTTTTGAGGGGAAGATGGTATTGAATGCCAATCTATAGTCGATAAAAAGCATACTGATATATGCATCTTTGCTGTCCAGCTGATCCAGGGTTGAATGAAGAGCCAATGAAATGGCATCTGCTATGGACCTGTTGGTCTGATAGGCAAACTGGAGCACAGCCAAGTTGCTTCTCAAGCAGAGGTTTCATCAGCAGCCTCTCAAAACACTTGATCACTCTTCTTGGACTCTGGAATAAATTAAGTCTACTTGAAGCAGATGGGTACCTCAGACATTTGAAGTGAGAGATTAATGATCTCAGTGAGCATTCCAGCCAGCTAATCAGCACAGGTCTTTAGCACTCGGCTGGGTACCCTACCTGGGCTAGATGCTTTTTATGGGTTCACCCTCCTGAAGTCTGCACGCACGTTGGCCTCAGAGATTGAAATCGCAGGATCATTGGGGACTGAGGGAGTTTCTGATGGTTCCTCTATGTGCTAGTTTAAAGCGAGCATAGAAGGCATTGAGCCCTGTTGTTGGCTATGCACTTCATTTTACTTTATAAGAGATGGTAACATCCAAGCCCTGCCATAACTGTTGAGCATTCTTCATTGATTTAAGTTTAGTCCAGAATTGCCACTTCGCCGGTGAGATAGAAACATAGAAACATAGAAAACCTACAGCACAATACAGGCCCTTCAGCTCACATAGCTGTGCTGAACATGTCCCTACCTTAGAACTACCCAGGCTTACCCATAGCCCTCTATTTTTCTAAGCTCCATGTATCCATCCAGGAGTCTCTTAAAAGACCCTATTGTATCCGCCTCCACCACTGCCACCGGCAGCCCATTCTAAACACACTCACCACTCTGCGTAAAAAAACCTACCCCGACATCTCCTTTGTACCTACTTCCAAGCACCTTAAAACTACACCCTCTCGTGCTAGCCATTTCAACCCTGGGAAAAAGCCTCTGACTATCCACATGATCAAATCCTCTCATCAGCTTATATACCTCTATCAGGTCATCTCTCATCCTCCATTGTTCCAAGGAGAAAAGGCCGAATTCACTCAACCTTTTCTCATAAGGCATGCTCCCCAAACCAGGCAACATCCTTGTAAATCTCCTCTACATCCTTCCTGTAGTGAGGCGACCAGAATTGAGCACAGTACTCCAAGTGGGGTCTGACCAGGGTCCTATATAGCTGCAACATCACCTCGCGGCTCTTAAACACAATCCCACGATTGAAGAAGGCCAATGCACCGTATGCCTTCTTAACCACAGAGTCAACCTGTGTAGCAGCTTTGAGTGTCCTATGGACTTGGACCCCAAGATCTCTCAGATCCTCCACACTGCCAAGAGCCTTACCATTAATACTATATTCTTCCATCATATTTGACCTACCAAATGAAACACCTCACCTTTATCTGGGTTGAACTCCATCTGCCACTTCTCAGCCCAGTTTTGCATCCTATCAATGTCCTGCAGTAACCTCTGACAGCCCTCCACACTATCCACAACACCTCCAACCTTTGTGTCATCAGCACATTTACTAACCCATCCCTCCACTTCCTCATCCAGGTCATTTATAAAAATCATAAAGAGTAGGGGTCCCAGAACAGATCCCTGAGGCACTCTACTGGTCACCGGCCTCCATGCAGAACATGACCCATCTACAATCACTCTTTGCCTTCTGTGGGCAAGCCAGTTCTGGATCCACAAAGCAATGTCCTCTTGGATCCCATGCCTCCTTACATTCTAAATAAGCCTTGCATGGGGTACCTTATCAAATGCCTTGCTAAAATCCATATACACTGCATCTACAGCTCTATTTTCATCTATGTATCTAGTCACATCCTCAAAAAATTCAGTCAGGCTCGTAAGGGATGACCTACCTTTGACAAAGCCATGCTGACTATACTTAATCATATTATGCCTCTCCAAATGTTCATAAATCCTGCCTCTCAGGATCTTCTCCATCAACTTACCAACCACTGAAGTAAGACTCACTGGTCTATAATTTCCTAGGCTATCCCAACTCACTTTCTTGAATAAGGAACAATATCTGCAACCCTCCAATCCTCCGGAACCTCTGCTGTCCTCATAGATGATGCAAAGATCATCGCCAGAGGCTCAGCAATCTCTTCTCTCACTTCCCACAGTAGCCTGGGGTACATCTCGTCTGGTCCTGGTGACTTATTCAACTTGATGCTTTTCAAAAGCTCCAGCACATCCTCTTCCTTAATATCTACATGCTCAAGCTTTTCAGTCTGCTGCAAGTCTGCTACAATCACCAAGATCCTTTTCTGTAGTGAATACTGAAGAAAAGTACTCATTAAGTACCTCTGCTATTTCCTCTGGTTCCATACACACTTTCCCACTGTCACATTTGATTGGTCCTATTCTCTCACGTCTTATCCTCTTGCTCTTCACATATTTGTAGAATGCCTTGCGGTTTTCCTTAATCCTGTCCGCCAAGGCCTTCTCTTTGCCTCTTCTGGCTCTCCTAATTTCATTCTTAAGCTCCTTCCTGCTAGCCTTATAATCTTCTAGATTCCTATCATTACCTAGTTTTTTGAACCTTTCATCTGCTCTTCTTTTCTTCTTGACTAGATTTACAACAGCCTTTGTGCACCACGGATCTTGTACCCTACCATGCTTTCCATGTCTCATTGGAACGTACCTACTCAGAACCCCACACAAATATCCCCTGAGCATTTGCCACATTTCTTCCATCCGTTTCCCTGAGAACATCTGTTTCCAATTTATGCTTCCAAGTTCCTGCCCAATAGTCTCTTATTTCCCCTTACTCCAATTAAACGTTTCCCTAACTTGTCTGTTCCTATCCCTCTCCAATGCTATGGTAAAGGAGATAGAATTGTGATCACTATATCCAAAATACTCTCCCCCACTGAGAGGCCTGACATCTGCCAGGTTCATTTCCCAATACCAGATCAAGTACAGCCTCTCTTCTTGTAGGCTTATCTACATATTGTGTCAAGAAATATTCCTGAACACACTTAACAACCTCCACCCTATCTGAATCCCTCATTCTAAGAGATGGCAATCAATATTTGGGGAATTAATATCTCCCACCACAACAACCCTGTTATTATTACTCCCTTCCAGAATCTGTCTCCCTATCTGCTCTTCAATGTCCCTGTTATTATTGAGTGGTCTATAAAAAACACTCAGTAGAGTTACTGACCCCTTCCTATTCCTAACTTCCAATCACAGAGACTCCGTAGACACCCCCTCCATGACTTCCTCCTTTTCTGCAGCTGTGACACTATCTCTGATCAACAGTGCCATGCCCCACTTCTTTTGCCTCCATTCCCGTCCTTTCTAAAACATTTAAAGCTTGGCACTTGAAGTAACCATTCCTGTCCCTGAGTGATCCAAGTCTCTGTAATGGCCACAACATCATAGCTCCAAGTACTGATCTACACTCTAAGATCATCTGCTTTATTCATAATACTCCTCACTTTAACATAGACACATCTCAAACCATTGGCCTGAGTGCGTCCCTTCTCTATCACCTGCCTGTCCTCCCTTTCACACTGTCTCCAAGCATTCTCTATTTGTGAGCCAACCTCCCTTTCCTCCATCACATCAGTTTGGTTCCCACCCCCCCCCCCCTCCCCCCAGCAATTCTAGTTTAAACTCTCCCTGATAGCCTTTGCAAACCTCCCCTCTCCAGAAAGATGTCTTTCTGGAGATCATACTTGGACCTCTGGTAACTTTCTTGGTCATCAGACTTGAATGCCTCTGATCTGGCCCTCAGCAGATTGCAATTCAGTAGATTCAGCTAAGAAGATAACCCCTCTGTAGCTGAATCCATCAATCAGCCTTCCATCTTTATACACTGGCTGTCTCCCTTCTATAAGTAAGTTGAAATGAAGTGTCTCAACTCGAAATGTCAACAATCCATTTCCCTCCATAGATTCTACCTGACCCTTTGAGTTCCTCCAGTATTTAGAATGAGAAAGTCTTTTTATGAGCGCTTGTGGTGTTCAGTTGTACATCTAGGAGATCATACTTCAAGGAGAATTGGTTGAAAGCATTTTGGAACATTATGAAAGGCCTTATATGAAAGCAACCTCTTGCTTTCTTTCGTTGTGTTGGAAGACTGCTTTATTATCATTTATTTTGCCTTGAATCCCTGAGCTGAGTCCAGTCTTGTTGAGGAAACATCTCACTCTCTGATCCACAGACGGAGGTAGACAGTGCTCGGATCTGCACTGCTCCGTCTGATATTCATATACTTTTCATATTTTTGTACTGAAAGCTCACCAAGTGCCTCTATCTCCTCAGGAGGCTAAAGAACTTTTGCATGTTACCATCAACCCTTCCCAGTTTTTATCGATGCACCACAAAAAGCATCCGATTCAGATGCATAACGGCTCAGCATGGCAACTGATCTGCACATGACCTCGTGAAGTGGCAGAGCTGTGGCATAACCCAGCACATCGTGGAAACCAGCCTCTAGCCTCTCCTCTGTGGACTCTGTTTATACTTCTCCCTGACTTAGTAAAGCAAAGACACCACCAACCCTAGATGTTCCCGCTTCTCTCCTCTCCCATGAGGGAGAAGATACAGAAGACAGAAGACATGTATCACCATGCTCAAGAACAATTTCTATTCCATTGTTATCAGACTCTTGAACGGACCTCTTGTACGACAAGATGGACTCTTGACATCACTCTCTACCTCATTATGATGTTGCACTAAATTATTTACCTGCACAGAACTTTCTCGGAGGCTGTTACACATTATTCTGTATTCTGTTACTGTTTGACCTTTCTCTATCTCAATACACCGTGTAATGATCTCATCTGTATGAACAGTATGCAAGACAAGCTTTTCACTGCATCCTGGTACATGTGACAATAGTAAACCAATTACAATATTATGATTACTTATGACATATAAAAAGGAACATGCAGTCTTTCAAGGCAATACAGTTCACAAAACAATCCAAAAGTTAACTTGTAGGTTGAATCACTGCTAATGAAGGCAAATGCAACATTAGCATTTATTTTGAGAGGACTAGAATACAGAAACAAGAATATAATGCTGAGGTTTTATGAGGCATTGATCAGATAGAATTTGGAGTATTGTGAGCAGTTTTGGGCCACTTATCTAAGAAAGGATGTGCTGGAGAGAATCCAGAGGAGGTCCATGAGAATGATTGTGAGAATGAAAGGGTTAACATACTAGGTGCATTTGATGACTCTGGGCCTGTACTTGCTGGGGATTAGAAGAACAAGGCGGAATCTCATTGAAACCTATCAAATATTGAAAGGCCTAGATAGAGTGTGTTTGGAGAGAATAATTCTTATAGTGGAGGATTCTAGGACCAGAGGGCACAGTCTCAGAATGGAAGGACATCTCTTTAGAACAGAGTTGAGGAGGAATTTCTTTAGCCAGAGAGTGGTGAATCTGTGGAACTCTTTACCATAGACGGCTGTGGAGTCCAAGTCATTGGGTACATTTAAAGTGGAGTTTGATAGGTTCTTGATTAGCAAGGGTGTCAAAGGTTATGGGAAAAAGTTTGGAGAATGGGATCAAGAGACATGGAATGATGGAATGGCAGAACAGACGCAACGGAGGTAGAATGGCTTAATTCTGCTCCTATGCCTCATGGTCTTTTGATCTTATCAGTCTCATTCTACCATTTGTCACTGTGAACTGTTCGTTGTCACACGCCTGAATTAGCATCAGATTTAATATCACTGACTTTTGTTGTTTTGTGGCAGCAGTAGAGTGCAATACATAATAAAAATGGTAAATTATAATCAGAAATATACATATAACATGAAATTAAATAACTAGTGCAAGAAGAGAGCCAAAAAATAGTGAGGTAGTGTACATTGTCCATTTAGAAATCTGATGGCGGTGGGGATGAAGTTGTTCCTGAAACAGTGAGTGTGTGCCTCCTCCCTGGCGGCGTGCCCTCTGTTTGAGGCATCGGTTTTTGAAGGTGTCTTTGATGCTGGGGAGGCGAGTGCCCATGATGGAGCTGACTGAGTGTGCCACTTCCTGCAGCTTTTACCAATCCCGTGTGGAGGTCCCTCCGTGCTGGATGGTGATGCAATTTGTTGGAATGCTCTGCATGGTACACCAGTAGAAATTATCTAGAGTCTTACCAAGTCTCTTCCAACTCTTAATGAAATATAGTCACTGCCGTGCCCCTTTTTTTTGTAATTGCATCATTGTGTTAGGACCCAGTAGAGATCTTCGGAAATGTTGACAACCAGGAACTTGAACCTGCTCATCCTTTCCCTCTGCTGATCCATTGAGGAGGACTGGTGCGTGTTCCTTTGACATCCCCTTCCTGAAGTCCATGATCAATTCCTTGGTCTTACTGACCTTGAGTGCAAGGTTGTTGTTGCAATAGCACTCAATCAGCTTATCTATCTCACTCCTGAATGCCTCCTTGTCACCAACTGAAATTCTGCCAACAATAGCAGTGCCATCAGCAAATTTGTAGTTGATACTTGAGCTGTGCCTAACTACACATTCATGTGTTTAAAGAGAGTTGAGCAGTGGGCTAAGCACACATCCTTGTGGTGCGCCAGTGTTGATTGTCAGCAAAGAGGAGATATTGTTTCTGATCTGCACTGACTGTGGTCTCTCAATGAAGAAGTCAAGGATCCAGCTGCAGAGGGAGGTACAGAGGCCCAGGTTTTGGAGCTTGTTGATTAGTACTGAGGGTATGATTGTGTTGAATGCTGAGCTGTAATCAATAAATGGCAGACTGATGTAGATATTGTTATTGTCCAGCTGATTCAAGGCCGAGTGGAGAGCCAGTGAGATTGCATCTGCTGTAGACCTATTGTGGGGATAGGCAAATTGCAGCAGGTCCAGATCCTGGCTTAGGCAGGAGTTGATTCTAGCCATGACCGACCTTTCAAAGCACTTCATCATAGTAGATGTGAGTGCAACTGAGCAATAGACATTGAGACAGCTCACCCTGCTCTTCTTGGACACTGGAATGATTGTCACCCTCAGGAAGCAGGTAGGAACGTCAGACTGCAGCAGTGAGAGACTGTAGATGTCCTTGAAGAGTGCCGACAACTCATCGACCCTACCCTGATTCTCTCACCACCAGCCTGCACCACAGGCGATTTACAGAAGCCAACTATCTACCAGCCGGCATGTCTTTGGGATGTGGAAGGAACCTGCAACTTGTTGGAGAGGCCTATGTAGTCTCGGGAAGAATGATTAAAATTCCACGCAGACAGGATTGAACTCTGGAGCTGCGGGGCAGCAGCTCTATCAGTTGAGAGCACACGATTCATTAGCTTCCATCTTAAAATTACACAATCTTTTCAGGAAACACTTCATTAAATAATGACCAGTAGAAACCACCCATTGACTCTGTCTACACTTCCCACCACCTTGGAAAAGCTGGCAACATAGTCAAAGTCAAAGTGGAGTTTACTGTTAAGTGCACAAGTTTGCAATGAAAACTACTTGCAGCATCACGCACACATACCGTCATCACTCTGAAACAATAATGTGACAAAAACAAAGATCACAATTAGAGCAAAAAAGTCAGTTTCTGTGCAAAATGGAGAAAATGGTGATCTTTGATCCTGAAAGCATATAACCAGAATCAGAAATATTATCACTGATATAGAAATGTAACATTTACTGTTTTGTGGCAGTAATGCTGCTCAAAGACATGAAATTACTATAAATTACAAAAATAATTAAATAGTGCCAAAAAAAGGAATAACGAGGTGGTGTTTATTGGTGAGTGGACTATTCAGAAACCTGATGGCAGAGGGGAAGAATCTGTTCCTGAATCACTGAATGAGTAACTTTGGGTTGGTATACCTCCTCTCCAATGGTGGTAATGAGAAGAGGGCATGTTCGAAATGGTCAGGGTCTTTAGTGATGGCTGCTGTCATCTTGAGGCATTGCCTCCTGAAGCTGTCCTCGACAGTGGGGAGGATTGTGCCTGTGATGGAGCTGGTAGGGGCGACACCCTCTGCGTCTTTTTGTGATCCTGTGCATCGCAGGCTCCTTACCAGTCGGTGATGTGACTGTTCGGAATGCTCTCCGCCTCCGAAGCTGTGGACTCAGCCACCCCTCTCCGTCATCAATGGTGTCTGCACGAGATACTGCCTCAGGAGTACTGCCGGCCTCAAGGCCTGATTCTGTCCCACTGTTATCAGCCTATTGAACTAAACTCTAGACGTTACTAACTACCTCATTATGACATTGCACATAATCATTTGTCTGCACTCTACTTTCTCTGAGACCATTTTATCCTGCATTTTATCCTGCATTTTATCCTGCATTCTGTTATTATTTTCCCTTGTAATACCTCAGTGCAACGATGTGATGAAATGATCTGTATGGATGGCACATCGGTGCATATCACAGTAATATTGAATTTACCAGTTTGCACAGCAGTCATGGTGCTACTAAACTGCAGTGATTACGGTTATGCTGGTTGGTTCAAGAACCAAATGGCTGAACGGAACTAGGTGTTCTCGAACCTGGTGACCTGAGGCCTCAGTCTTCTGGCCCAGACGGTGGGGTCTTTGATGATGGATGCCATCTCCTTGAGGCAGCACCTCTTGTGGCAATTACTGATGGTGGGAAGAGATAGTTCTGTGATGTTCACTACTAGGGTGATTGATAAATTTGTGGCCTAAGGTAAAAGGAGATGAGTTATTAACTTCAAACTTTCTGCATTTTCACTCAAAGAGTTGAACTGCATGTGCATGTAACGAGAGCTGTATAACTCATCTCCTTCTACCTTAGGCCACAAACTTATCAATCACCCCTGCTGTGGACCACCTGGAGGTCCAAGACGCTCTCGTTACATGCACGTGCAGTTCAACTCCTTGAGTGATAATGCAGTAAGTTTGAAATCAATAACTCATCTCCTTCTACCTTAGCCCACGAACTTATCAATCACCCCACTGTGGACCACTTCCACAAAGAAGGGATCTGTATGCTCCACGACCGCTGGACTAAGTGTGTACATGTAGGAGGGGACTATGTTGAAAAATAAATGTGCTAGGTTTTCTAAAATTGACTCCTTCTACCTTAGGCCATGAACTTATCAATCACCCCTCGTACTCTTACATTCCGACATTCCTGTGCATTTGAATTGCTACCAGTCAAGATACTTTCTGGAGTACATCTGTGCAAGTTTCTATGACTGTTTAGTGAGAAGCTGAACCTCCTAAGAAAGTAAAGACCCCCTAGTACACCAGATATTCTCTTTTCTCCTCCCCTCCATAGGGCAGAAGATACAGAGGACTGAAAACTCACCCTTTCCATGTAGCTTTAATTTTATATTTTGCATTCTGATGTTGCTTTCCCCCTTGTCCTCCCTGTTTGAATGCTCTGTCTTGCTGGCAGGCAAAACAAAGCTTTGTATGGCTTCAATAATAAATTAATTAAATCTGCAACCCTTTTAAGCCTCACAAACAGAAGAATTTCCTCTATTTCTATCGCACCTTTACAGTTTTTAAACCACCTTACATTTGAAGTGTTGTCTTTGCTTCAATGTTGAGAACGACACAGCCAACTTCCACACAGCAAGTTCTCACAAACAGCAATGTGCCAATGAGGAAGTTTTACTTCATTTATTTCATTCAGAGATACATCACGGTTAACAGGCCCTTGTGGTCCAACGAGACTGCGGCGTCCAGTTACACCCATGTAACGATCTAACCCCATAAGCTGAATGGCTTTGGAACATGGGAGGAAACCAGAGCACCCAGAGGAAGCTCATGCAGTCATTGGGAGAATGTATGAACTCTTTCAGTCAGCGGTGGAATTTGAACCTGGGTCATTCATGCTGTAGATAGCGTTACACTAAATTCTATACTGCCGTGCTAATGATTCTGGATAATATTTATTCCCCTTGTTCTTTGAGGAGTGAATATGATCTAGAATCCAGAACATGGTTGTGTGTTGGGAAATGCATTCAGATATTTGTAGACCAGAGGATTTCTGATATGAACATACAGCTTCCTTACAGACAGTGGTGGAATTGAAGCCGGGTCGCAGGTGTTGTATGTGAACTGCTACGCTACCATGCTGCGGATTCTGGACAGGGTTTGTTCATCTTGTTTGAGGAATAAGTATTATCCAGCACACAGTTTTGAGTAGGGAAAGGTATTCAGACATTTGCAGATAAGAGGATGACTGACATATTCTAATGAAAGGGGCAGGACGACCTCAGCCTCGTAGGCCATGAGACACATCGGTCCACAGGCTCCACCTGGGTGTCTGACAAATTGGAATTTGTTGGAAATACATTAAGGCTCAGACTTCCTGTCTTAGAATGCTGGATTGATAAAGTTATACATCACAGAAACATCCCCTATCAATCATCAGGCACCTGTTTACACCAATACTACACTAAACTCACTTTAGTCTCCCTACAACTCCTCTAGATTCCACTTACATACTGGGGGCTATTTACAGTGGACAATTGACCTTCCAACCTGTGTGTCTTTATGATATGGGAGGAATCTGGAGAACAAGGGGGAAGCCCGCTCCCTCACAGACAGCACTGGAGGTCAGGACTGAACCTGGGCCTCTGGCCCGGTGAGGCAGCAGCTCTGTCCACTGTGGGAGGACCTGAAGAGAGAAGTTGCTGAAGGAGGTGACAGTATGTAGGAGGATGGGAGAGTAAAACTGCGGAGTGGACCTGAAACTGGCCAATGAACTCCAGTATAGAGCTGGCTGAGGTAATACTTTCGAAATGTAAGAACTAGGAAGCCACATCTAACTTTGGAGAATGAATGTTGAAATGGTAAAGAGAGACAGCGTGATCTAGAAGTACAGAACCGGCCCAGGACTGGAGCACCAGGACAGGTCCTTTTGTCCACTGTGCTGTGCCAGGTTAATTAAACTAGTCCCTTCTGGCTACATAATCTTGATATCCCTCCATTCTCTGTATATTCATGTGCTTATCTAAGAAGCTCTGTTGTGGTTGCCTCTAATACAACCCCAGCAGTTTATTCCAGGCACCCACCTCTCTCTGCCCTCTAGTGTTAGACATTTTGTCCCTGGCATCAAGATACTGGCTGTCTGTCTAAGCCTCTCATAATCTTATATGCTTCCGTAAGCTCTCCCCTCAGATCCTACCATTCCAGACAAAGTAACCCAGGTTTGTCCAAGCTCTCCTTATAGCACCTGTCCTCTAATCCATGGTGGTAAACCTCTTCTGCACACTCTCCAAAGCCTCCACATCTTACCTACGATCCATAACTGAATGCAATCCTCCAGATGCGGCCTAACCAGAGTTTTATAAATCTGCAATATAATGTACCGGTTCTTGAACTCAGTACCTCGACTAATAAAAGTAAGCAAGCATTACACCTTTACACTATATCAACCTGTGCAGTCACTTTCAGGGAACTATTCTCTTGGACTCTGTGACCCCTCTGCACACCAGCACTGTTAAGGGTCTCGCCATTAGCTATGTACATTTGCTAATGTACATTTAATGTAATGTTCCTTTACATTTGATCCCCCACTTCACAGTTGGCCAGATTAAATGCAATTCATTCATTAGAGCAATACGTGTTAATGGAACTATTATTAGCAAACAAGGTGCAGGAGTTCAGTACTGAAGAGGCTAACCTGAATAGAAAGGTTATATTGCAAGGTCAAATGGAATTTGCTAGGGGTCCTTTAAGGGTTGAACAGCCTCAATGGAGGGAGAAGAAGAGTTAATGTTTCAGAATTTTGATCATAGAAGCACATCTAGAAGATCTGCTGCCTCATTGCTCCAGAGATCCATTCTCAACCCCGACCCTCATGCCGTCTGTGTGGATTTTGCATGTTCTCCCTGTGACAGTGCGGGCTTCCTCCCACCTCCCAAAGAGATGAAGGTGGGTAGGTGCTGCCAGGATTAGAAGGCACGTTAATTGACCAGAATAATTTGACCCTAGTGTGTGGGTGGGTGGTAGAGTCTGGGGAAGTTGAGAGTTGCAGGAGGAACAGTTAGTAGGCTTGCAGATGGCATAAAGGCTGACGGCGTTGTGGATAGTGGGGAAGGTTGCCCAAGACTGAAGCAGGGTAGAGATTAGATGGAAAGTTGGACAGAGTGTTGCCAGATGGTATTTAATTCTGACGTATTTTGTGAAGTCAGATAGTGGGAGGATCTATTCAGTAAATGGCACACAGGAACAGAGGGTCATTGGATTTCCAATCCATAGTTCCCTGAAAATGCAGCACAGGTGGGAAGGGTGGTGAAGAAGGCTTGTTTTCCTGGGTCATGGTGCAGGATATAAAAGCCGGGAAGTTCCAGCGCAACCTTAAAAAACATTATTTGTCTGCACTTGGGGTATTGCTGCAGTTTTGGTCACCACTTTGTAGGAGGGATGTGGTTGCACTGGAGAGAGTGAAGAGGAAATTCAGCAGGATGTTGCCTGGATCGGAGGACTTCATTTATGGGGAGAGAGTGGACAGGCTGGGCTTGTTTTCCTGGAGCGAAGGAGGCTGAGGAGTAAAAGAGGTATATGAGATTATAAGAGGCACTGAGAAGTAGAAACAGCATCCATGGAGAGGTTGCTAATTTCCATGATGTGCTGAGTTGTAACACAACATTGCAGTTAATTTCAGTTATGGACAGAGCAGATAGAAGCCTTTCTATAATACATCTGTAAAAATTAGTTTCGGTCAATGGAGCCATGCTGAATTTCCTTACAGAAGTTCCTCTTATCTATAAAAATGGATATTTCTGACTTATGGAGAAATTAAGAGATTCTCAGGAACCAAATCCTTACCTAACCCAGGGATTACCTATACTCTCTGGTTGCAAAGAAAAAGCATTTCATGATGTATATTGTATACATTTCTCTGACATTAAATTGCACCTTTGAACCTTTGAAAATACAAAATTTAACATCTTGAAATGACAGTCTACTGAAATGTAGAACCCAGAAAACTGTACGTCTCATCAGAAAATGAGATGCTTTTCCAAGTGCATTCATAAGAACACAAGAATTAGAAGTAGGCCACTCCTCTGTTAAAAAAATGGATAGTTTGGTAAATTAGTTTATTATAATCATATGTAATGAGATACGGTGAAAAACTTTGTTTTGCATGCCATTCATGCAGATCATTTCATCACATTGAGGTAGTGCAAGGGAAAAACAATTACAGAGTGCAGAATAAAGTGCTATAGTTACAGAGAAAGTGCAGTGCAGGCAGATGATAGGATGCAAGGCCATAACGAGGTAGATTGTGAGGTCGAGAGTCCACCTTAATGTACAAGAATTCCATTCAGGAGTCTGATAACGGTGGGACAGAAGCCATCCTTCAGCCTAGTGGTACGTGCTTGCAGGCTTTCATACCATCAGCCCGATGGGATACAATATGACCCAGTCATCACTTTATCATCTTTCTCGTTTATATTCTATGGAACGATGAAATGAGCCACTAAGGAGCAGAGACACGATCAGAGTACTAGCTAAACACGATGTACCTGTACCTGCTGTTAAATATGGTCCTTTCTGTGGTGGAAGGACCATCCAGTAAGTCTGTCTACACCGAGTCACTGGTGTAAGGACAGCCAGTGACATGGTTAACTTGACTTGGGAGAATGTGTAATGTCCTCTTAAAGCAAGCCATTCTTTGGTTAATGTACAAGTCTAAGCTGAAGCTTGCATTACGCGTGAGCACTGTGGAGTTGAAGCTGTCCTTGAGCCTGGTGGTCCATGCTTTCAGGTTTTTGTGTCTTCTGCCTGACGGGATGACCCTACCTGACCCAATCATCAGAAGCTCAAGAGATTCTGCAGATACTGGAAATCCAGAGTAACACACACGATGAAGGGACTCAGCTTGAATTGTCGGCTCTTTACTTCTCTCCATAGAAGCTACCTGACCTCCAGCATCTTGTGTGCATGATCTAATCATCACTTCCTTCCTCTCCCCATAACCCTTCACTCTTTTATATTCTGTGGAGTGATGAGATGAGCCACCGAAGGGCAGAGACATGATCAGACTTAGAATACTAGTTAAATATGATGTACCTGCTACCAGATACAGTCTGTTCTGTGGAAAGGGCTTCCAGCAAGTCTATATATAAGGCCAGCCACTGATGTGTTTAACTTGGTTCTGGAGAACACGTAATTCCCTCTTAAAGCAAGTCATTCTGTGGCTGACGAATTAGACGAGGCTGAAACCTGCACCGTAGAAACGCCCCGGTGTGGTAGTTAGAACTGTGATTCCCTCACAACTGCACTCAGGTATAGTCTTTGTGGAATTTCCTGTGCCTACGTTCATTCCCCTGATGGCTCACTTACTTGCCACATCCCACAGGAGTGCTAATTAATCACATCAATTACCCCTTAAAAAGGTGTGTGACAAAGGGGCTGTGAGCACGTGTGCAAGGATAAGGAGGGGTGCTGGAACACATGAACGGGGTGAACTGCTCTGCTGGGAGACTACATGGACACAATGGGCCAAACAGACGGCAGTCCTGGTGCAGGATTCCCTAAAGGTTAACTTGCAGGTTGAGTCTGTGGTGAGGAAGGCAAGTACAATGATGGTGTTCATTTCAAAAGGACTAGAATACCAAAGCAAAGATGTTATGCTGAGAATTCATAGGGAATTGGTCAGACTGCTTTGGAATATTGCGAGCAGTTTTGAGCCCCGTATCTAAGAAAGAATGTGCTGCCATTGGAAAGGGTCCAGAGGAGATCTTTGAGAATGATTTCCGGGAATGAAAGTGTGGGGAGTGCTTGATTTCTCTGGGCCTGTACTCACCGGAGTTTAGAAGAATCTCATTGAAATCAACTAAATATCGAATGGCCTAGATAGATTGGGCACAGGGAGGATGTTTCCAGTAATGGGGAAGTCCAGGACCGGGGGCACATCTCAGAACAGAGGTGAGGAGGAATCTCTTCAGCTAGTGGGTGGTAAATCTGTGGAATTCATTGTCACAGATTGATGCACCATCAATAACTCACTCTGAGACGTAAGAAGCGAGATATCGGCTTTTATTGACTGGAAGAATGAACAACACTACATACTGGAGAATGAGGCCGGGCTCAGGCCTCAATCGCCTTTATACAGGGGTCTGTGGGAGGAGCCACAGGAGCAGTCCAGACAGGTATATGTAGTTCACCACACAGATGGCTGTGGAGGCCAAGTTATTGGTTAAATTTAAAGTGGAGGCTGATAGGTTCTTGATTAGTAAGGGCATCAAATGTTATGGGGAGAAAGCAGGAGAATGAGGTTGCGAGAGAAAATTAATCAACCATGATCAAACGGTGGCAGAGCCTCAAATGGGCGGAAGAGCCTCATTCTGCTCCTATGTCTTATGGCTTTTTGGCCTGTGTAAGTAAGTAAAACAAACGGGGGTTGTAAGCCCAAAGAAACATGAGATTTGTCATATGGGTTCATCACAGCTGGATGGAAAGTGGTCTAGCCCAGAGGTTAGGGTTAATCGAGAAGGTGGTGCTGGAGATGCAGGCACTCTTTTCCCGCAGAACTGACACCACTGAGAAGTGGACACATGGGGATGAAGGCCGCATTGGCCAGGTAGCAGATGTCCCTGCGCACTCAGCACACCACTGATCATGGAGGTATGCAGGAGGGCGATTGGAGGACCAAGTGCTGGGTCTGAGCTGGAGTGACAACCCGTCCATCCAGTTACGGCCAGTCCTCGGTCTATGACATTTTGGTGGGACAGCTAAAAACCTGCGAATAATTAATCATTAAAAACCAGACCACATTGACTCATTGCATTAGATGATTGATTCATTGATTAATTGACTGACAGACCGATTTACAGATTGACCTACTGAGAGATTAATAGAACAACTGTTTGACTGACTGACTAATTTATTGATTAGCAGATTAACAATTTTATAAATCAGATTTCTCATTGATTGACTGACTCACAAAGTGATTGACAAACTGCCTGATAGATTAACGGATTCACTGACTTGCAGGATGATCGACAGAGTGATTTACAGTGTATTGTGACTAATTGGCCGTCTGGCTGATAAACTGATGTACTGAACAAACGGAGGATTTAGTATTCATTCATTTTTCTCTAAATGTGCTCCATCTTTGGTGTCCAGTTTAAACATTGTGGTGCAGGACTTGATCTGGGACAGCACTGCCCTTGATTTTGGCAACACTAGGGATACACAGGTACACTTAATATTGCACTGACCTGCTACTCCCTGACCTTAAACCACACAGCTCAAACTTACTTCTCAAGACTCAGAAGGATGCCATTTGGTCTGCTGGGTCCCTCTCAAATCATCGAAAGAGTTTGAAAAGCAGAAGGAAATAAGGTTAGAAAAATAGGTTGGAACCTATCAGCTCAACCCTTTGCAGGGTGAGCCATCACTGACTGGGGTTCAATTCTTGCCACTGTCTGTAAGGAGTCTGTCGGTTCTCCCTCTGATCATGTGGATTTCCTCAGGAGGCTCTGGTTTCCTCCCACATTCCAAAGACGTACAGGATAGGGTTAGGGTTAGCAAATTGTGGCTATGCTACGCTGGTGCCCAAAGTACTGGTGACTTTTGCGGGCTTCCCCCAGCACATAGTTGGACTGTGTTGGTCATTGACACAAAACGACATATCTTACTGTGTACGTTGTGACGTTTTGATGTACATGGTGATAAATCAAACTAATTTGTAATCTTCCAAAGTCCCATCTTCCCCACCCATTTATAATCCCTTTATGCCCACTCCACAAAATTCTGATGCTTTTATTATCATGCCATGCACAGATTTGCTTACAGTACATTTGGTTAAATCACCTGTCGTCAATATAAAATGCTGGACAATCGAAGTAGGTCAAGCAGCATCTGTAGAGGGAAAGGAACAGTCAACGTTTTAGGTTGAGGCCCTGCATCAGGACAGAATGATTACACAAAGGGAATGGTTGAAAACCCACAAATAGCCAATTTATGTTCATTCTCTATGCTCTGCTTGCAAGCAATTCCCCTGTCTATGTCACCCTTCCCCCACTAAACCCATGCACCTTCTACAGTAATATTTCTTATATGTTGAATGTCTTCTGGAAACCCAAAAGTACTGCCCTACTTGTTCCTGTTCGCTTGTCACTACTGTTACATCTTCGGAGAAAAGTAACAAATTTTAAAGACTGTCGTTCTGTAACTCCAGAAATGAAATCAAGAAAAGTCACAGGAGCCGGGGATACGCCTGTACTTAGTTTCGTTTCTTCAGTGAGGCATGCCCTTATGACATGGTGGCGTAATGACATATGTTATTTATGTTCGTCTCACTTAAGTACATAAGTATGAAGTACATATGTACATATGCACAGTGTACTATATAATACAACTACTATAGAGACATCCACAACCTAGCAAGCTTTAAATTGTTCCATTTAGGCCTAAAGATTTAATCATTGTGCAAGATCTCTTACTCTTGTGGGATAACAGCTTTTCTGACTGGGGGTGGGGGTTGGGGGATTACTCTGCTTGGCAATAAGATTTGTGGCTGTGAACAACCTCAGGCTCTGGGGCTCCCCCATGGTGGTTGTAGGAATTGACTCAGGGACTGCAGGAAGTGGTTCTGCCAGCTCCAGACACATTTCTTCTCTAACAATTGACCCTGCTCTCCTCAACTGATCGAGGTATCATCTTCAGGTGATATCAGATACAGTCTCCACTGTGTAGGAGGGTGGTGCAATTCTGTTCTTAATCTTTCCGAGTACCCACTTTTGATCATCTCTGTGGTCCCTTGCCAGGGCTGCTTGTCCAGGAGTGAAACACTGAACCTTCTTATTAGAGCCCTCAGTCTGTCTCAGCTGTTTAACCTGCACACTGCTTCTGAGACTGGGTTTGAGGAGATCCAAGCAGAAGTGCAAGGGACGGCCCAGGAACAGCATAGCTGGAGTACCATGTTCTCTTGCAGACTGCATCAGATTTTCCTCCAAGATTTCCTTGTATTTTTCTGCATTCATTCTACCCTCTGCCTTCACAAGCCTTCCAGGGCCTGCTGCAGTGAAGCATCCCCACAGCATGATGCAGCCACCACCATGCTTCATGGTGGAAATGGTGTGTTTTGTTTGGCTTATGCCAAGCATTGTGTTTAGTCTGATGGCCAAAAAGTTCAATTTTAATTTCATCAGACCATAGAACCTTCTTCCAGCTGACTTCAGAGTCTCCCTCTTTCCCTCTGGCAAATTCTATCTGAGATTTCATGAGAAATTTTTTCAGCAGAGGCTTTCTCTTTGCCACTCTCCCATAAAGCTGTGACTGGTGAAGCACCCGGGCAACAGTTGTGGTCTGTGCAGTCTGTCCCATCTCAGCCACTGAAGCTTGTAACTCTTCCAAAGTTGTCATAGGTCTCTTCGTGGCCTCTCACTAGTCCCCTTCTTGCAAGGTCACTCAGTTTTGAGGATGGCCTGCTCTCGGCAGATTTACAGCTGTGCCATATTCTTTCCATTTCTTGATGATTGACTTAACTGTATTCCAAGGGATTTTCAGTGACTTGGGAAATTTTCTTGTATCCATCTCCTGACTTGTGCTTTTCAATAACCTTCTGCAGAGTTGCTTGGAGTGTTCTTTTGTCATCATGATGTAGTTATTGCCAGGATACTGACTCACCAGCAGTTGGACCTTCCAGATATGGTGTATTTTTACTACAATCAATTGAAACAGCTTGACTGCACACTGGTGATCTCCACTTAACTAATTATGTGACTTCTAAAGCCAATTGGCTGCACCAGTGATGATTTGGTGTGTCATATTAAATGGAGTGAATACTTATGCAATCAATTATTTCGTGTTTTAAATTAAATCCAAATTAAAGGCAAAATTAAATTAAAAGCAAATTAAATCCACTGTGATTCAATATTGTAAAACAGTACAACATGAAAACTTCTAAGGGGGTGAGTACTTTTTATAGCCATTATATATATATATATATATATATAGTTAAATGACAATAAAGTTCACTTGACTTGACTTGATAAGGGCAAGTTCATGTTGGCATTGCTAAAATGAGGGAAATGGAATTTCTACTTCATATTCCAGTCATTTTGGGTGGCCAAAGAGACCTGGGAGTGTGGGGTCTTTTCTGGTTTCCCTTGAGATCATCTCTGCGATGATAGGGAGACTTTCCATTTGCATTAGTGAGAATATGTCAAGAGGAGTGTCCTCTTTTGTAATGTTTTCAGGTATTTCCTTATCCAAGGGTACATAGGACAATGCATCAGCCTTTCCATGATTAGTTGTCCTCTTGAATTCGACATTGTAATTGTGTCCTCTGAGAAAGAGAGCCCCTCTCTGCATTTGTGCTGCTGCTGTTAGTGCATTGAAAATGGACACCAGTGGTTGATGAACTTTCTCCCATACCAGTATTGTTGAAACATTTTACACCCCAAACCAAGCTCAAGACTTCTCTGTCAATCTGCACCTAATTTTTCTCTGCAGTGGTAAGGGAACATGATGCAAAGGCTATGGGGTGTTCACTTCCATTACTTGTAACACATGACATGACTGCATCTAATGTATACCATAAGGCAAGACGTCACAGGCAAGCTTCACTGGATGACGTGGATCATGATGTGTGAGTACAATGTCTGACATCACCATTTCCTTTGCCTTTTGTAAGGCCACCTCACACTGCCACGTCCATTGTCATTTCTTCCTGGTCTGCAGTAACGAGTTCAAGGGGAGAAACACATTAGCCAGGTTTGGCAGGAACCTGTTATAGTAATTGACAAATCCTAAAATTGACAATAACTGTGACCTGCCCTTTGATCTTGGGGCATCACCACTTCTTGAACTTTCTCAGCACACTTGTGCAAATCTTGTGCATCAACGGAGTGACACAATAAGTGATGCTTGGTTTAAATAACTCACACTTGACACACCATGCTCTAAGCCCATAATCTTCTAATCTTTTTAACAGTCTTGAGATTTTGGAGACACCCCTTGCCATCCTCACTGGTAACAATGATGTCATCTAGGTAGCACTGAGTGTACAGGCAATCTTGCAGCACCTGGTCCATTGCTTTCTGCCAGAATGCAAGCACAGAAGCTATTTCATAAATACGAGGGATGATTGATAAGTTTGTGGCCTAAAGTAGAAGGAGTCAATTTTAGAAAACCTAGCACAGTTATTTTTCAAAATAGTCCCCTCCTACATTTACACACTTAGTCCAGCGGTCATGGAGCATACGGATCTTGGACCTCCAGAACGTGTCCACAGCAGGGGTGATTCATAAGTTCGTGGCCTAAGGTAGAAGGAGATGAGTTATACAGCTCTCGTTACACGCACATGCAGTTCGAGTGATTAAGCAGAAAGTTTGAAGTTAATAACTCATCGGGGGATTGATAAGTTCATGGCCTAAGGTAGAAGGAGATGAGTTATTAGTTTTAAACTTTCTGCATAATTTCTCAAAGAGTTTAACTGCATGTGCATATAACGAGAGCTGTATAACTCATCTCCTTCTACCTTAAGCCATGAACTTATCAATCACCCATCTGTGGACACTTTCTGGAGGTCCAAGATCTGTATGCTCCACGACCGCTGGACTAAGTGTGTAAATATAGGAGGGGACTAAAATTGACTCCGTCTAGCTTAGGCTACAAATTTATCAATCACCCCTCGTAAGTCTATTATAGCAATAAAGCCCTTTGTGAGTTTTTATGGTGAGAAACACTTTGGATTCTTCTTCCATCTCCATCTGTAAGAAGGCCTCAGCTAAGTCCACTTTGCTGAAGTGTTTCCCTCCAGAAAAGTTTACAAAGATCCTGGGCAGTGGGTATTGATCTTAAAATCCCCACAAATCCTGACAGACCTGGTTACTGGGACCACTGGCATTGCCAATGGGCTCCACTCAACCCTGGAAAGAATTTCTACATCCTCCATGTGATTTATCTGACTGGCTACTTTATCATTGATTGTATAAGGAAACAGATGGGCTTTGTAAAACCTGGGTGTGGTATTTTCATTTGAAACTATTTTACTCTTGATATGTTTGAGTTTTTCAGTGCTATCTTGAACACCTGCTGAGGCATCATCCAGTACCTTTCTTAATTCACTTTCAGTTGACTATTGCAGGGGATGTGGCATGAAAATGGTGGATGGATCTCCAATCAAGTTGAGGTTGTCTCAGTCAATCACATCCCTACAATGCAGGCCCTCCAGTTTTTAATCACATACAAATCCAATGTGGCTTGTTGCTTGTTGTATTTCACTGTTACGAATGCCATTCCCACAGGAGTTATCTCTTCTCCAGTATAAGTTCTTAGTTGGATATCTGTAGGCTTTAGTTTAGTATCTTTGAAGTGCCATTTTGTGGAGTGACTGAAACAGCAGAGTCAGTATCCATTTTAATTAATTTGCCATTCACTACAAATGGTGTAAGCCATTTTACTTGTCTCTTGTTAGTTTTCGCTTCATTAATCTCAAGGCTACCCATTCCTGAGCCATTCTCATTATTATCAGATTTTTTATCAACAGCATGCAGATTAGCACACTTTTTGAAATTGCAACTTAACATTTTACCTTTATCTTTTCCCTGTGCTGTCAATTTATATTGTCTGTCCAATATGCCCTTTGTATGTGTCCTACCTTGTTGCAGTTTTTGCAGGTTTCTTCTTTAAATCTGCATTGGTCTGGTATATGAGAGTCCCTGCCACAATGGTAACACAATTTGTTTGGCCAGCCAGGTTTCGATTTAGATGTTACAATTTTGTTCACGCTCACTTTAATTTCTGACTGCAACACCATTGTGTCTCTGGCTGCTGTTTCCATTGATCCAGCGATTTCAACTGCTCTTTTAAATGTGAGTTATGTTTCAGTTAGGAATTATTTTTGAATGCTTTCATGTGAGATTCCACAAACTAAATGATCTCTCAGTGCATCGTTAAGCCAATCACTGAACTGACAATATTTGAACAATCTCTTCAATTCAGCCACATTTGATGAAATTAACTTCCCCTCCTTTTGATTCTGCTGATGAAACCTAAAACATTTTGCAATCAACAATGGTTTGGGTTCTAAATAATCCTGTGTTATTTTCTTGATATCAGCAAAGCTTATTTTGGTTGGTTTGGTTGGAACAGTTTAAACTAAGCAAACTGTACGGAATATTTTTCCACCTATTGCACTCAGTAATTTTGGTATTTGCTTTTCATTGGCTATTTCACTACTTTCAAAACACTGCTCAATTCATTCAGTATACATCATCCAGTTATCTGTTGTGCAATCAAATGTGCGTATCTTTCCAATGTAACAAGCCATTCCTGCTTTTTAAAAATGTATTATTATTACCATTGGGTATTCACTGCTTATGAAACTGTGAATTTCTTCCATTTTATGCCTTTTTTAACTCAACCATCTCTCCCTGTCCTTCCAAATAAACACCTCTGCGGTTTTTTAGAACTCAAACATTTCTCTCCCCTTGTGAAGAGAAAACATACTGTACATTAACAGAAGGTAGTTATCTTGGGTTCATTTTAAAACAACTTCATTGCCACTGTTACGTTTTTTTAAACTCCAGAACTAATATAAAGAAAGACATGGGAGCCAGAGATACATGTGTACTTAGTTTCTTTAATTTAGTGAAATGCGCACATGTGACGTGGTGGCATAATAACATATGTCATTCACATACTTCTTACATACAGCCCATAATGAATTATGGAAATGAACAAAGAATACCTAAACAAACAATATATTTACAATATTACTCAAATATTATTGAAATATAAAATACACTACATCTCCGTCTTAATGATTTTTAAAAATTTCCTTAAAGATGGACTCGTAATGACAGATTTCAGTCTAACTAGTCTAATCTGTAATTTTCTGCTTTCTGTTTCTCGCCTTCCTTGAACAGCATCGTTGCTGTAATTCTCTGGGATCTCACCAGAACTCTGGGGAATTTTGGTAGATTATTGAGTGTGGGTCTTCAGGTTCCTGTACTTCCTCCTCAGTGGTAGTAATGAGACAAGGGCATGTTCCGAATAGTGAGGGTCCTTAATGATGGATGTTGCCTTCTTGAGGTACCAACTTTGGTAGATGTCCTTAGTGATAAGGCTTGTGCTTGTGCCCGTGATGGAACTGCTGATTCTATAACCCTCTGAAGCCTCTTACAATTCTCTGTATCCAGACCAGCAGTGCTGAAACCACTCAGAATGCTCTCCACTGTACATTTGTAGAAATTTGCTAGAGTCTTTGGTGACATACCAAATCTCCTCAAACTAATAGCTAGTGGTGTGCTTTCATTGTAATTGCATCAAATTGGTGGGCTCAGGATAGACTCTCAGAGATTCTGACATCCAGGAACTTGAAACTGGTCACTCCTCGATGAGTTTTTGTGTATGTTCTCCTGATTCCCCCTGAGTATTTATGCATTGTGTATGTTCTCCTGATTCCCCCTGAGTATTTATGCATTATGCATGTTCTCCTGATTCCCCCTGAGTATTTATGCATTGTGCATGTTCTCCTGATTCCCCCTGAGTATTTATGCATTGTGCATGTTCTCCTGATTCCCCGAGTATTTATGCATTGTGCATGTTCTCCTGATTCCCCGAGTATTTATGCATTGTGCATGTTCTCCTGATTCCTCGAGTATTTATGCATTGTGCATGTTCTCCTGATTCCCCGAGTATTTATGCATTGTGCATGTTCTCCTGATTCCCCCTGAGTATTTATGCATTGTGCATGTTCTCCTGATTCCCCGAGTATTTATGCATTGTGCATGTTCTCCTGATTCCCCGAGTATTTATGCATTGTGCATGTTCTCCTGATTCCCCGAGTATTTATGCATTGTGCATGTTCTCCTGATTCCCCGAGTATTTATGCATTGTGCATGTTCTCCTGATTCCTCGAGTATTTATGCATTGTGCATGTTCTCCTGATTCCCCGAGTATTTATGCATTGTGCATGTTCTCCTGATTCCCCCTGAGTATTTATGCATTGTGCATGTTCTCCTGATTCCCCGAGTATTTATGCATTGTGCATGTTCTCCTGATTCCCCCTGAGTATTTATGCATTGTGTATGTTCTCCTGATTCCCCCTGAGTATTTATGCATTGTGTATGTTCTCCTGATTCCCCCTGAGTATTTATGCATTGTGTATGTTCTCCTGATTCCCCCTGAGTATTTATGCATTGTGTATGTTCTCCTGATTCCCCCTGAGTATTTATGCATTGTGTATGTTCTCCTGATTCCCCCTGAGTATTTATGCATTGTGCATGTTCTCCTGATTCCCCCTGAGTATTTATGCATTATGCATGTTCTCCTGATTCCCCGAGTATTTATGCATTGTGCATGTTCTCCTGATTCCCCGAGTATTTATGCATTGTGCATGTTCTCCTGATTCCCCCTGAGTATTTATGCATTGTGTATGTTCTCCTGATTCCCCCTGAGTATTTATGCATTGTGCATGTTCTCCTGATTCCCCCTGAGTATTTATGCATTGTGCATGTTCTCCTGATTCCCCGAGTATTTATGCATTGTGCATGTTCTCCTGATTCCCCCTGAGTATTTATGCATTGTGTATGTTCTCCTGATTCCCCCTGAGTATTTATGCATTGTGTATGTTCTCCTGATTCCCCCTGAGTATTTATGCATTGTGTATGTTCTCATGATTCCCCCTGAGTATTTATGCATTGTGTATGTTCTCCTGATTCCCCCTGAGTATTTATGCATTGTGCATGTTCTCCTGATTCCCCCTGAGTATTTATGCATTATGTTCTCCTGATTCCCCCTGAGTATTTATGCATTGTGCATGTTCTCCTGATTCCCCGAGTATTTATGCATTGTGTATGTTCTCCTGATTCCCCGAGTATTTATGCATTGTGTATGTTCTCCTGATTCCCCCTGAGTATTTATGCATTGTGCATGTTCTCCTGATTCCCCGAGTATTTATGCATTGTGCATGTTCTCCTGATTCCCCCTGAGTATTTATGCATTGTGTATGTTCTCCTGATTCCCCCTGAGTATTTATGCATTGTGTATGTTCTCCTGATTCCCCCTGAGTATTTATGCATTGTGCATGTTCTCATGATTTCTCCTTCCTGAAGACTACGGTCACTTCTTTGGTCTTGGTGATGTTGAGCGCAAGGTTGTGTTGCAACACCATTGAAACAGCTGATTGATCTCACTCCTATATGCCTCTTTTTTGCCATCTGTTATTCTGCCAGCGTCAGTTGTGTTATCAGTGAACTTACAGATGCCATTTGAGCTGTGCCTAGCTACACAGTCGTGAATGTAGAGAGAGTAGAGCAGTGGGCTAATAACGCATCAATACTTGCATTTGTTACATTATTGGCCAGAAGGGCTATTTTGTTGAAATGGAAAGATGCTTCTGCTCCTACTTTGATACAATGGTTTTCTCAGGTGATGCTATGTCTTAGGTTGGAGAAAATCAGAAGCCGAACTTTTGATCCTCGATTTGAGTTTGAGAAAAGGTGGGGTTCATTTGCCCGCTACTATCATCTGATTTGAGTTAATTAATATGGTTTCCTTCCGATTTTTCTTTAAATGGATTTGAGTTGGCGGATTGATGTTTTTTAAATGGAAGCTTATATGATGTATAGCTCCGGGGTTGTGCTCCCAATGGGGTTTGTTTTTCTTGTTTTTTTTTCAGTTAGTAGGGGTTCTTCTTTTTTCCTTCTTTTTTTCTTTCAAAAAAAATTCTTAACATTTTATTTTTTCATCTTATTATTGATATATTGCTTAGCTTTGTTAATCAGTTATTTGTTAATTTAATTCTTCATTGTACATAATGACATATTGACTTAATGTATCTTTTTTTGTTGATCTTCAATAATAATTAATAAAAAAGATTTAAAAATGTAAAAATAACGCATCCTTGAGGTGCGTTCATGTTTATAGTCAGCGAGAAGCGGATGTTATTGCCAATCCATGCTGTGGTCTCCCAATGAGGAAGTCAAGAATCGAGGAGAAAGCACGGAGGCACAAATTGTAGATGAGTACAAAGAGCATGGTACTGTTGAACACTGAACTGTAATCATAGTCAGCGAACAGCAGCAATATCCTGCTGACAGTTTAGAAAACTTCATTTACTTCTTCTTTTAAGTATTTTACTACTACACCTGAGATTTACATTTTGATGTGTTTTGGGGCTGATTGAGTGATCTGATGCTTTGCTGTCTCTGAGGGAGTTTGATGGGGTTTGGAGCGGAGTGTGCGGCCTGGAGACGTGGCATGAGCCCATGAGCGGCTCCATTGTTTCTCTCCAATTGCGGTGTGGAACAAGGTTGAAGTCGACGAGGATGAGAACGGAGGACGAGCAGGTGCGCAGCACCATCTGCCTGCATTTGACCGGTCTCCCTCTCCCTCTCGCTCGCGGCGATTGGACGAGAGTGCAGGAGCCAGGATTGATTGGCATCACTGTAGACACGTTTTGGGGCGATTTGAAGTTCATGCTGCATTTTTTTCCAGGATTCTAGTTACTCTTTTTCTCTACTGTTTTTGAGCGGTTTGATTGGGGTGGTCGATGTGGACCGGGGAGCTTCGACAAAGAGTGACCCTACTGCCCACATTGACCAACAGCGCGGCTTTGAACTGAACTACGCAGAATGCTACTGGTTTTATGCTCGATTTTCTACGTGTAGTTAGCTCACTCTTTACCATTTGAGCAATATGTTCTTCTTTGTGTGCGCTGGGTGTCTGATGTTTTCTTGGATGGGTTCCATGGCATTCCCTTGTTTCATGGCTGCCTAGGGGAGGACAAATCTCAGAGCTGTATTCTATACGTACTTTGAATCTTTGATGTAGGCACTGCTGTTGTCCAGGTGATCCAAGGCTGAGTGGAGAGCCAGTGAGGTCGTGGCCACTGTAGACCTGTTGTGGCAGTAGGAAAATTGCGGCAGTTCCTGGTCCTTCCTTAGGTAGCAGTTAATTCTGGCTATGACCAACCTCTCAAATCACTTCATCACAGTAGATACAGTGTGATTGCTCACTGAGGCAGCTCACCATGTTCTTGTTGGGCACTGGTATGATTGTCACCCTTTTGAAACAACTGGGGACCTCCAACTGCAGCAGAGAGAGGTTGAAGACGTCCATCGGCCAGTTGGTCTGCTCTAGACCACCAGCAGCCTAATGCCTCGTGAGGGTTCACCCACTTGAGGGATGTTCTGATGTCACCCTCTGAGGCAGACACCACAGATACTGTGGGGATCTGCACACGTGTAGTTTTATCCCCTTTTCAAAGCGTGCATAGCAGGTGCTGAGCTCATCAGGCAATGAAGCGTCACCGCCCGTTACACTAACACGAACAATTCTGCAGACACTGGAAATCCAAAGCAATGCACGCAAAACGCTGGAGGAGCTCAGCGGGCCGGGCAGCATCTATGGAAAATGGTGAACAGTCGACGTCTCAGGCCGAGACCTGTACAAGAGATTGCTGGGTGATCCACAGTGTGGAGCTGGTATTACATAAATATGGTGGAATGTAACAAACTTTTCCTTAGGGTAGGGATTCCAAAGCTAGGGGGCACAGATTCAGGATAAGATGGGAAAGATTTAAGAGGGATCTGAGGGACAACTTCTTCACACAGAAGGTGGTGAGTGTATGGAACGATCTCATGTAGTGCTGGTATTTCATCAGACATTGCCTGTGTAAAATTCAGCCCGCAAAGTTGCAGTTGTATAAGTCATTGGTGAGACCACACTTGGAGTACTGTACACAGTTTTGGTTACCCTGTTAAAGGAAAAATGTGGTCAGACTAGAGAGAGAGCAGAGCAGATTTTCATGGTTGTTGCCAGGACTGGAGCACTTCAGTTACAGGGAGAGGTTGGCCAGGATAGGTCTTCATTCCTTGAAAGAGACAGGTGACCTTATAGAAATGTGTAAAATAATGAGAGGCATAGATATGGTGAAAGGCAGCCAGCCTTTTCCCCAGGATAGGGAGTCCAAAACTAGGGGGCATAGATTTAGGATAAGATGGGAAAGATTTAAAAATGATTGGAGGGAGAAGGTGGTGAGTGTATGGAGCAAGCTGCCAAAGGAAGTGGTTGTGGGGATATAATAGTATCATTTATGAAGCACTTGGACAGGTACATGGAGAGGCGGGGCTTTGAGGGCCATGGCTGAACTCAGGAAATTGGGACTAGCTGGGTGGGCACTGTGGTTGGCTGAAGGGCCTGTATCTGTGCTGTATTACTTCATGACTGTACGACTCTTTCAGACTTAACTATGTAATAACAATCCCACCAGACCCTCTCCGAACTCTCCCCATAGTCCCCAAAGTTTTAACTCTCACTTACTTTCTCAGCTTCCTTTGAAAACTGCATTGAACCGCTAACCCTGGCAGAACAACCTCAGATCCCAGCTACCCACTATTTAAAGCATTTCCGCCTTATTTCCGTTCTTTTGCCAGTCATGCTGCATTCTCTTGTTCCTGAGATCTCCACCAATGGGACAAGTTCCTCTCTACCGATTCTGAATGTTTCTGCCACCTTCATAAATTCCTCCCTGCGCACCCTCCCATCAGATTGTCTTGGAACCTCTTTATTTCTAAAGAGACTATTCCCAGATTCACCTATCAATCCACAGACCTACAGGCTATTAGATGACAAGACCATAAGATAAAGGAGCAAAATTAGACCATTCAGCCCATTGGGTCTGCTCTTCCATTCAATCATGGCTGATTTTATTTTTTAACCTCATTTTCCTACCTTCTCCCAAACCCTCATACTAATCAAGAACCTATCAATGTCTGAATCAATTACACCCTGGACTGATTTTGCTAAATCTTTTCCTCTACCCCTAAAATGCAGTGCTCAATACTGGACACAGTACTCCAGTGTCTGTAAATATATCAGCATCTAACTTCTTGTTTATCCAAGAAGATCTGGCTTTTGCAGAACTGGCACAGAAGCAGAAGCCAGCAGGGATTGGCCATGATCATGTTGAAAGGGGGGAAGGTCTAAGCAGCATGATGGATGATTCCTATGCCTACGTGTCTTCATGTCTTCCCCTGGAAAGTAAAAGAGGTCCAGGTATGACCTTTGGAAAGCAATCTCACATGTGAAGTTCAATTCTGACCAAACTTGAAATACAGAAGGTTGTTCGATAACTGTGGCAGGGCTTGAATGTCATCACCTCCTACAGAGTAAAGCCAAGTGGCATAGGTGACAGCAAGGTTTCGCTCCAAATGGAGCTCAATGCCTTTTGTGCTCACTTTGACCAACAGAACATGGAGGCTCCTTCACAAACATCCACAGCCCCCAACAACTCTGTGATTTCAATCTCTGTGGTCGACATGAGCGTGTCTTTCAGGAGGGTAAACCCACAAAAAGCATTTGGCCCAGACGGTGTACCTGGCTGAGTATTGAAGATCTGTGCTAATCAACTGGCTGGAGTATTTACTGACATCTCTAACCTTTCTTCAAGCAGGCTTCAGTCATACCAGTGCCCAAGAAGAACGTAGTAAACTGCCTCAATGACTATGATCCTGTAACACTTACATTTACAGCAATGAAGTGCTTTGAGAGATTGGTCATGAAACATATTAATTGCTAGAGGTGTGACTTGGATCATCTTCAATTTGCCTGCCATCACAACAGGTCAACAGCAGATCTCATCTCATTGACTCTTCACTCAATCCTGGTGCATCAGGATGGTGAAGATGCATATATCCGTATGCTCTTCATTGACTAGAGCCTGGCATTCAATACCATCATCCCCTCAAAACTAATCAATAAGTCCCGAGATCTTGGCCTCTATATCTCCTTGTGCAATTGGATCCTCAATTTCCTCACTTGCAGACTCCAGTCATTTCAGATTGGCCACAACATTTTCTCCACCATCTCTATCAGCACAGGTGCATCACAAGGCTGTGTGCTTAGCCCTGCAGCTCCATTTGCTTTATGCTTACAACTGCGAGGTTAACTCCAGCTCTGATGTCATGCATGTTTGTTGATGACGCCACTTTAGCTGGCCGAAGCAAAGGTGGAGACAAATGCCTTGTAAGAGGGAGATTGAAAATCTGGAAGAAAGGTGCCACAACATTAATATCTGTCTCTCACCGTCAGAAAAACTAAAGAGCTGATTACGGACTACAGGAAAAAGTAACTTGTGGTTCATGAGCCAACCATCATTAGGGGATTTATTCTGTTGTTTTTCTTTGTTCTACTGTGAAAAACTGCAAGAAAATGAATTTCAGTGTAGTATATGTTGACATATACATACTTTGATAATAAATTTACTTTGAACTCTTTCACTTTCTCTGTCTCTGCTTCTCTCTCTGTCCCTCTGATTCTCTCTCTGTCTCTCGCCGTTTCTCTCTATTTCTCCCTCTATACTTCTACCTCTCTGTTTCTCTCTCTCACTGTTTTCTCTCTCTTTCCCTGTTTCTCTCATTGTTTCTCTGCCTCTCAGTTTCTCTTTATGTCTCTTTCTGTTTCTCTCTCTCTGTCCCTTTATTTCTCCCTCTATTCTTCCTTCTCTTTCTCTCCCCCCCCTCTCTCTCTCTCTCTCTCTCTCTCTCTCTCTTTTTATGTCTCCGTCTCTTTGGACTCCCCTGTTGGACAATAGCAACATTTTCTCTATTAATATCAGAGTTCTATCTTTCCCTGTACTTTGCAATTTTGTCAGATTAGTACCTGTTGAAATTCCTTTTCTAAAAATTGCTTATGAGTCTGGGACCAAAGTACACATTTCGAAATTGATACTGAGAGATTTTCCTTACTGTATTCAAGGGCAGGTAGATTAGATCGGCATGTATCTAGGGAATGACAACATAGATGAGGGTGGGATGAAAGTGAATCCTATCTGCAGGTTCCCATGTGCCGTGACTGACAGCTGGAGACATGATAGACATGAGTCTATCAGCTCAAATGAATATTAAAGGTTCTACAGCACCATCTGAAGATCAGGAAATGTTCTGAGGGCCTGCTCCATCATTTTTCCTGGTAGAGTTATTTATTATCACACGTAGGATCGAGCAGAATGGTGGTTACAATTCTGTCCTTCAATTGCATCTGAAGAACATGATGATATAACATCACACAACCAGGATATGAACAAGCACTGCAATTTGTCTGGTCAAATTTTAATTGAATAAATGTCAGTGTTGTTGTTATGTAATGTGTTGTTGCAAAGTCTGGCTTGCAAATTGTTCTGTCTGCTATGAGTTTAAATTGTTCCAGTGGGGCTGGAGGATGAAATAATGTTTCTCTTTCTCTGTCTGTCTCTCAGGTGTGGTGAGACATTGAACCAGGATAATATGGCACGCAAGAAACAACCAAGGCCACCCTTTCACCTTCCATCACTAAACATTGGAGATCTCTTGTGATCTGTCTCCAAAGCACACTGAGTGCAGTCACCATGGAGATAGCAATGCTATCAATGGCACTCCGGTGAGGAATACAGTGTCTCTCACTTCCATGATGAATTCCCATTCTCACTCTGACAGCATAGTCGAGCATCCCATCTCCAGTGTGCTCCTCAATTCACAGAAGTTTGGAGTGTTGCCCGCCCCTGTAAGGGACAGGTTGCTAATCTCCCATGAGCAGCCTCTGACACCCATCAGTCCTGTGATCGTAGTCGCACCCTCGTTTGGTGACTGCTGTGACTGTAAGAGTGAAAAGGCAGGTCACAACCTATCACTGTCTCCTATATGGAGAACCCCTGTACATGTTGAACCATTCTGGTTCCCAATGCAGCAGCTTTCCTTTATCATTTCCATTCTTATTTCTCATTGGTCACCACCTCCATCTTGACCAGCCTTTAAACTCTTGGAGAACCCTGCCTTTCTCTATCTCTGGCCTTTTGTGTGTATCTTTCTGCCCTCTGTCCACTTGCTGCCAGCTTCAAATTCAGTTTTCCATCCCTAATCTCAGAGTCATGCAGAACAGAAGTAACGCCCTTCAATCTAGCAGGTTCATGCTGATCATTCAACTACATGAATCCCACCTTATTGTCCCCACATTCCCGTTAATGGTCCCCGTATTCTACCTGTCACCTACACACTAAGGGCTCTTTACTGGGACCAGTTAGGGATGATGGCAGAAGGAGGTTCTCTCCACAAATGAGAGGCATTGGCTCTTTCCCCATCAACAATTGCTCAGTCAATAGAACTGAGAGTGCAAGGAAGATGTATCCTAGTTTTGGAGGTGGATACAATAGAAGACCTGGTACATTTCTGGGGATCTTTCTCCGACAGTCGATTCATGGAATATTGTCCACTTAGTTATAGGGTCTGATTCTTCCTTTGATACCAAGACTGAGATTACTCTAAAAGCTTCAGGAGAATTCAAATGTAGTGAATCTAGAGTATCACGCACAAAATGCTGGAGGAACTCAGCAGGTCAGGCAGCATCTATGGAGGGGAATGAACAGTTGGCGTTTCAGGCTAGAAAGGAAGGAGGTAGCTACACCTCATACTCTGCCTGGGTTGCCTCCAACCGGATTGCATGACATTAACTTCTCTAACTTCCCCACTGCAGTGACTAGTGGGGTACCGCAAGGCTCAGTGCTGGGACCCCAGTTGTTTACAATATATATTAATGATTTAGATGAGGGAATTAAATGCAGCATCTCCAAGTTTGCGGATGACATGAAGCTGGGCAGCGGTGTTAGCTGTGAGGAGGATGCTAAGAGGATGCAGGGTGACTTGGATAGGTTAGGTGAGTGGGCAAATTCATGGCAGATGCAATTTAATGTGGATAATTGTGAGGTTATCCACTTTGGTTGCAAGAACAGGAAAACAGATTATTATCTGAACGATGGCCGATTAGGAAAAGGGGAGATGCAATGAGACCTGGGTGTCATTGTACACCAGTCATTGAAGGTGGGCATGCAGGTACAGCAGGCGGTGAAAAAGGCAAATGGTATGTTGGCATTCATAGCAAAAGGATTTGAGTACAGGAGCAGGGAGGTTCTACTGCAGCTGTACAAGGCCTTGGTAAGACCGCACCTAGAATATTGTGTGCAGTTTTGGTCCCCTAATCTGAGGAAAGACATTCTTGCCATAGAGGGAGTACAGAGAAGGTTCACCAGATTGATTCCTGGGATGGCAGGACTTTCATATGAAGAAAGACTGGATCGACTAGGCTTATACTCGCTGGAATTTAGAAGATTGAGGGGGGACCTTATTGAAACATATAAAATTCTAAAGGGATTGGACAGGCTAGGTGCAGGAAGATTGCTTCCGATGTTGGGGAAGTCCAGAACAAGGGGTCACAGTTTAAGGATAAAGGGGAAGCCTTTTAGGACCGAAATGAGGAAAAACTTCTTCACACAGAGAGTAGTGAATCTGTGGAATTCTCTGCCACAGGAAACAGTTGAGGCCGGTTCATTGTCTATATTTAAGAGGAAATTAGATATGGCCCTTGTGGCTAAAGGGATCACGAGGTATGGAGAGAAAGCAGGTACAGGGTTCTGAGTTGGATGATCAGCCATGATCATACTGAATGGCGGTGCAGGCTCAAAGGGCCGAATGGCCTACTCCTGCACCTATTTTCTATGTTTCTAACTTCTTTTAATTACTCCTCCCTCATCCTTTCTCTCCTTTTCCGTTTCACATTCTGGTTGCCTCTCATCCCTTCTCTTCTGCTCACTTTTCCATCAGCTTCCTCTGGTTTTCCTCCTCCTTCTCTTTCTTCCACGGTGCACTGTCCTGTCTCGTTACATTCCTCCTTCTTCAGCCCTTTACCTCCCACCTTCCTCCTCACCCAGTTTCAACTGTCACCTGCCAGCTTGTACCCCTTCCTTGCCCCACCTTCTTATTCTGGCTTTTGTCCTTTCATTTCCAGTCCCGACAAAGGGCTCCATAGATGCTGCCTGTCTTGATGAGTTTATCCAGATTTTTTGTGTATTGGTCATGATTTCCAGCATCGGCAGAATATCTTGTATTTATGAAGTGAATTTGGAGACTCTTACAGCACAGTAAAACCTGGACACTGAGAAAATGGCCTTGAGCCATAGCTCCTGCACACCTAATTGAAGCATCTTGGATTCATACACCACAGAAATGGGCTGTTTGGCCCACTGAGTCTGCACTGACCAGTAAGGTCCCACCCACATGAATCCCATCCTATTTCCCCACATTCCCATCGTACTCACCTATACACTAATGGCATTTACATTGTCCAGTTAACCGACCTGCACACCTTTACGGTATGGGAAGGGACTGGAGCAGTTGGAGGAATCACATCACCACAGGGAGAACTTGCAAACTCCACACAGACAGCACCCGAGGTTAGGATCAAACCCTCATCGCGGGAGATTTGAGGTAGCAATGCCACGAGCTGCACCATTGTGCTGCCCCATTTACCTCTCTTTTAATGACCCTTGTTAAGGTCCACCTCCTCGAGCAATAAACTGGGAGAAAGTCTTTGAGCCATTTAAAACTGTTCCGCTAACCAGATGGACCTGCCCAGTTGAACCCAACTAGCTGCTGTTGTTCTGCAACATTTGCCTCATAGGCTCCTCTCTCTCCTGATTCAATCAGGAATGCCAACAGTTCCTGTCCCCCCACAGAGTTCCTCCAGCAGCCTGTGGGTCACTCCAGATTCCAGTATCTACACGCTCCTGTGTCTCCGCCACTTACTCTTCGTCCCTTTGAATGAGCCTCATCTGCTTTTTGCATGAGAGAGCTGATTTTTGCTCTGCAGACCTTCTATCTGCCATCATCCTAAATGGCCCAGTAATTTATCTCTCCTTGTCATTGAGAAGTACTTTTTATAAATATTATCATCATTGATTGACAATTTTAAACCACTCAAGGCTTGGTGCTAAGTGTTCCTTTCTTTGTTTGCTGTCATTTTCAAAAAGAAGATAGATAAATCTTGGAGGAGAAAAGAAATAACCAGGATGGAGTAGACGGGGATACAGGATATATCTGGACTAAGTGATTTTGCGCATCCTTGTGATACACTTTGGGATAATTTCCTAGATGGTACAGAAGGTTGCCCAGAGGGCCATGGGAAGTGGCAACAGACTGCATTGTGTGCTCTTTTTTTCTCATGACTGGGAGCTCTTTCCAGTTGGGTTTTCTCCTTGACATGATAGGCAGGGAGAAAAGTTCCTTCAGTTTCTCAGTGTAAAGTGGCCTACCCCCCTCTGTCACCATCACTGACTTTACCTCGACCCCTCACCGAGGGACCCTTCTCTGTGGCTACACACCGCTCTCCTTGTTAACTTGTTCAGCCGTCAGGACGAAGCTGGGTGCCTGGGACTGATGGCAGAGCACATTTAGCTCAGGAGGAACTTGGCTTCAGGACAGGGAGCCAACAGAGGAAACCTCTGTTTGCTTCTGCCAGCCAACAAAAATTTCACTGGGAGCCAAGACAGGCCCCGTGACTCCAGCTTGCTGACCTCAGAGTGCTCTAGCCCAATGCCAGGCTCTCATGGTTCTTGCCAATAACGTCCTGGATTTATTTATTAGAGCAAAGTTAATATTGTCTCTTGGAAATATACAGAGGCTGCCTCTATCCAAAGGAGCTCAAGTAGAAAATGACTGTGTTATGAACTATCATGATGGCTGATTGTATGTTTCCATTATAAATATTTGAACTTGCCTCATCACTGTTACTCATTAAGTTTGTTCACAGGTGTGTGTGTGTGTGTGTGTGTGTGTGTGTGTGTGTGTGTGTGTGTGTGTGTGTGTGTGTGTGTGTGTGTGTGTGTGTGTGTGTGTGTGTGTGTGTGTGTGTGTGTGTGTGTGTGTGCGCGTGCGTATACTCTACGTTTGTTATAAGAGCCCAGCCGATGTCCTGTCTAGTCTCTGGTGGTCCCTTACACAGCTCTATGTAATGATTACTTGCTATTAACTTCATCAGACATTTCCAGATGGGTATGACAAGAAGAAGGAGGGTGAGGGAGAGAAGCAGAGATGTTTATGGAGGGTTTTCCAGTGCTCTGGACCTTGGCCACTGAACCCACAGTATGGTGGAGTGATACAAACTGGAGATGTGCAAGAGCTTAGGGTTTCAGGGCAAGAGGACATTATAGAGAACGGAAATGGCACAACTCGACAGGATTCAAAATCAAGAATGACCATGTTAAAATGGAGACCTTACAAAGGGGTGATCTGAAGAGGAAGGGCTTTAATGCCACCAGACAGGGTGGTTGTGTTGATTTTCGCTGTTCCATTGGGTGCTGATGCTCCACCTGTTGCAGATACATATCAAACAAGTGTACATCTCAGCACGAGAAGATGACAAATCTGAACCTGGATGGCAAGGCTTTGAGGAACAGATAATGATGCATGTTTTGCTGTTGAAGTCCTAACGCTGACTGTGCAAGTTAGAAATAGTGTCTGATCTCCTGTCAGAGGACCAAGCATTTAAAGAAGCAGCATCTCCATCACAAATGGACAGGTCACTGTCTCAGGACAGGTGATATCCTGGTCTATCGCAGTGGTGGAATGGGGAAACGGGGACTACAACAACTAACAGCTCTGCAGAGCTGTCCCTGAGTGCAGGAGTTCCCAGGACTGGATATCATGGACCTTCAGAAATAAATGCACCTCAGCCGTTCCAGGCATTTCGCCTCTCGGCTTCCTTTTGGTACAGTTGCAAGTCAGGTTTACTCTCCCCACAGCTGCTGCCAGCCCTGCTGCACACTGCCAGAACATTCTGCGTTCTGCATCTCACAGAGGCAGGATTCTTACTTTCCTTGATCTACTCTCAGTCATCGCCCTCTGTTTACAACTCCCTCAGACAGATTGGCTGGGATTAACAAGCCTTCCCCAGTCTCTGTCAGCCACTTCCACCACTTACATCATTCAGTCTGTCTGGGTCTCCACCTGATCACTGACAAACCCCTGTTCTCTCCTTCTCTTCCTCTTAGCTTTCATCTAAATATAATTATCTTCCAATGTTTCCCAGTACTGATGAAAAGTTACTCTACTGCACAATCTCTGCCTGGACTGCTGGATACCCTTGGTGTAGTTTCCCCAGTACTAAGTACTGAGTACCCCAGTGCCGAGTTTTCCCCAGTGCCAGTTTTCCCATGGTTAAGTATCCCAGTTTCTCCAGGGCTGAGTAGCCCCACTATTAAGTATAGTCAGTGCCAAATTTCCGCGGTGTTGAGTACCCCAGTGCTGATTTTCCCCAGTATTGAGTATTCCCCAGTTGTGTATTTAATATTTCAGTAATACTTGAGAAATGCTGTAAATATTTTGTTTTAGCGTTCTTTGTTCTTTTACATAATTCATTATGGGTTACATGTAAAAGTATGTAAATGGCTTAAGACCTCACATCACCACATCATAAGTGTGCAACTTGCTAAAAGTAAGACAAAACTAAGACACACAAATCCCGGCTCCATGTTTTTCTTTCAATTGCTTTTATGTTCTGGAGTTACAAAACATAATAATGGTGATGAGAAAGTTTTAAACAAACCTGACGTGACTACCTACCAGTTGAAGTGCAGCGAGACATTCAAGTTAAAAAAAGGGCAGCATGTGCTTATTTGGAAAGGGACAGAGTAAAAAAAGGGCAGAATATCGATGATTTCATGGGTTCATAAAGAATGAGTCCTGGGGGATAATAATCATAAATTTACAAGTATCAGTAAGAGCTGGCTACATTGGAAAGATAGAAGCTTTCAATTGCACAAAAGATAACTGGCTGATGTATACTGAGTGCATTGAGTTGTATTTTGATGCAAATAAAATAGCCAATGACAAGAAAATGCCAGTTTTGCAGAATGATATTGGTGGAAGAGCATACAGTTTTCTTAGAAGCTTAAATAGCTCCAACCAAACCAGCCAAAATGAGCTTTGCTGATATTGTGAAAGTAATGCAGGAACATTTAGGACCAAAACCATTGTTAATTGTAGAACACTTCAGATTTCAGAAGTAGAATAAAAAGGAAGGGGAGTCCACTTCAATGTACATGGCTGAATTGAAGAAGCTGTCTGAGCATTGTCAGTTCAGTGGTGGGCTTAATGATGCATTGAGAGATTGTTTCATTTGTGGAATTTTATAAGAAAGCATTCAAAAATGGCTTCTAACTGAAGCGCAGCTCATATTGAAAAGAACAGTTGAAATCACTGCATAAATGGACACAGCAGACAGTGATGCCATTGTGTTGCAGTCAAGAATGAAAGTGAGCCTGAACAAAATCGCAAAATCCACACAGAAACCGGCCTGGCCGAACAAATCGTATTACCATTGTGGCAGGGGCTCACGTACAACAGACCAATGCAGATTTAAAGTTGAATCTTGTAGAAAATGAAACAAAGTAGAACACATAAAAAGAACAGGTCAGGCAGACAACAATAAATGCACTGCACTAGAAAGAGAAAAAGTTAAAAATTCAAGTTGCGGTTTCAAAAAGAGAACCAATCTGCAATGCTGTTGATGGAAAATCCGATAATGATGACAGTGACACAGGACTGGGTAGCCTTGACATTTACAGTGTGAAAATTAATGTGAGACAAACAATATCGCTTACCTCAGAAGTGAATGGCAAATTAATTAAAATGGAATTGGACACTGGCTCGGCTGTTTCAGTCATTCCACAAGATAAGTTTGAACTAAATTTCAAAGTTACTGAACTGAAGCCTGCAGATATCCAGTTAAGAACGTACACAGGAGAAACGATAATTCCTGTGGGAATGACATTTTGAGCAGTGAAATGCAACAACTAACATGCCATATCGGGTTTGTATGTAGTCAAAACAGGAAGGTCAGCGTTGTGGGTCATGAGTGTCTGAGACAGCTACAACTAGATTGGAGATGCATTCACCACTTGCATGCTCCATCCCAGTTACAGAGTCAACTGACAGACAATTAAGAAAGATACTGGATGATGCCACAGCAGTGTTTAAGGATGGCATTGGAAAACTGAAACATATCAAGGGTAAAATAGTGTTAAATGAAAATTCCACATCTAAGCTTTACAAAACCAGTCTGTTTCCTTATACCATCTGTGATAAATAACCAGTGAGTTAGATTGCATGGAAGCTGAAGGAACTCTTTCCAAGGTTGAGTGGAGCCCATGGACAATGCCAGTGGTCTCCGTACCCAAGAAGAAAGTGTCTGTTGGGATCTGTGGTATTTTAAGGTCACCAATAATCTAGTACAGAAAGTAGATGGATACCCTCTGCCCAGGATAAAGGATATCTTTGGAAAACACTTCAGCAAAGTGGACTTAGCTGATGACTGTCTACAGATGGAGATGGGAAAAGAGTCCAAGGTTCTCACTATAAACATTGATGAAGTGTTTTATCGCTATAATGGGCTTAATTTGGGGGTAGCGTCTGCACCTGCACTCTGTCAGAAAGCTATAGACCTGGTGCTGCAAGGCTGCCCAGGCTCTCATTGTCACCAGGGAGGACGACAAGGAACATCTCCAAAATCTCAAGACAGGGGTAAAAAAGATTAGAAGATTATGGGCTCAGAACACGATGCAACAAGTATGAATTTCTTAATCCACTTACTGTGGTTACACTATTGATGCACAAGGTTTACACATGTGCTGAGAAAATTCAAGCAGCGGTGGATGCTCCAAGGCCAAAGGACAGGTCACAGTTGTGGTCCTTTTTAGGATTTGTCAATTACTATAACAGGTTCCTGCCAAACTGGGCAACTGTGCTCCACCCCCTGAACTCATTACTACAAATTAGGAAGAAATAGCAATGGACAAGGCAATGTGAGACGGCTTTCCAAAAGGCAAAGGAAATAGTGACATCAGACACCGTGCTTACACATTATGATCCACGTTGCCACTGAAACTTGCCTGTGACACCTTGCCGTATGGTTTAGGTGCAGTCACGTCACATGTTATGATTGACTGAAGTGAAGCCTTCAGCCTTTACATCATGTTCTCTTACTGCTGCAGAGAAAAATTACACACAGATTGACAGAGAGCCCTTGAGTCTTGTCTGGGGTGCAAAATGTTTCAACCAGTACTTGTATGGGACAGAGTTTATCCTCATTACTGAATATCAACCACTAGTGCCCATTTTCAATCTACAGAAGGGTGTTCTACTAACAGCAGCAGTATGAATGCAGAGATGGGCTCCCTTTCATGGAGGACACAATTAAAAGATTAAACTTGAGGATAACTAATCATGGAAATGCTGATGGATTGTCCTGTTTACCCGTGGAAAAACTGAAAAAAATTACAAAAGAGGACTCTCCTCTTAATGTATTCTCCCTAATGAATGGCCGGAATGTGAAGCAGAAATTCCAGTTTCCCCACTTACCAATACTGGGATGAACTTGCCCTTGATAGGAGTTGCCTTGTGTTGCGATTGAGAATTATTGTACCATCCAAGCTAAGAGATAAAGTGTTGGAGAAGCCACATGCCAGTCACCTGGGCATAGTCAAAATGGAAGTGGTGACTTAAAGCTTTGTCTGGTGACTTGGGATAGATCAGCAGATTAAGCAGCTTGGCATGTGCTATTCAAGATGCCGACAAATTCTGAAGAAAGGTATCCAGAGCTGTTAGAATCGTTTCCTGTAGTCCCACAATCAACTCCTACAGCCACCAAGGATGAGGTCCCAGAACCTGTGATTATTTCACAGCCATAAGTCACTCTTGCCAAATGGAGTGACCCCTCCCCTTGTCAGGAAAGATATTATCTCACAAGAGTAAGAAAGCCTCCACAGCAATTAAATCTTTTTGCCCAAGTGGGACAATTTAATATTTACTGTCTATATAGCAGTTGTTTTTTATATATAAACTGTACGTACCATATGTATATAAATTGAGATGCATTCTATATTGAGTTGGAGTTTATATTATGCATGGTGGAATGTTGTGTATTTAATACTTCTGTAATATTTGAATAATATTGTAAATATATTGTTTGATTAAACATTATTTTTTACTTACATAATTAATTATGAGTTATGTGTAAAAGTATGTGAATGGCATACGTCATCACGTCACCAGGTCCTAAATGCACACCTCGCTGGTTTCCCCAATGCTGAGTATCCAGCATTTTCTGTTGATACTGCACTCCTGACTGGTTACTGTTCTATCAGATGAACAATGTCGTTTCTGAGGGCACTGTTGGGGTTCATTTCTAGAACTAGTGGTGCACATTCAGCATAATGGGTCAGCTACTTGTCTGGGATGAGGATTTCTTCTCTCAGAGGGCAGTGAATCCAAATATTGGTTGAAAAGCCTGACATTAATTGCAAAACAAACTTCAAAAAACTGGAAAAATAAAACTAACTTCCACTAAGTGATAACTTGCAAAAGTCAGTCTGAGGAAGTAAATAAATTAAATAACTGAGAGAGGTGTGTGTGTGTGTGTGTGTGTGTGTGTGTGTGTGTGTGTGTGTGTGTGTGTGTGTGTGTGTGTGTGTGTGTGTGTGTGTGTGTGTGTGTGTGTGTGTGTGTGTGTGTGTGTGTGAATCTGTATACTTGTATGTGAGTGAATGAGTTTGTGTGTGTGTGTGTGTGTGTGTGTGTGTGTGTGTGTGTGTGTGTGTGTGTGTGTGTGGTAAACTATGTGTATACCTGTCTGGACTCGCCCCTCTGCTGACTGCTCCTGTGGCTCCTCCCACAGACCCCTGCTGACTGCTCCTGTGGCTCCTCCCACAGACCCCTGTATAAAGGCGATTGGAGGCACTGCTCCTCCCTCAGTCTCCAAGATGGTGTGGTCTCTTTTGCTGCTAATAAGAGCCTATTGTTCACCTCCTGTCTCCGAGAGTTATTGATGGTGTGTGTGTGTGTGTGTGTGTGTGTGTGTGTGTGTGTGTGTGTGTGTGTGTGTGTGTGTGTGTGTGTGTGTGTGTGTGTGTGTGTGTAGCCTGCCCCTCTCCCACAGCCTCTCCCTCCTCCATAGCCGTTGAGACATATGTTCTTACCATCCGGCTGGCAGCAGCTGTATTGAGTTTCCTTTGTTCCTATTGAATGCTGGTCTGGTTCTATTTTAAAGACCCTTTCCATGTGTAAGTTTCAAAAACAATTATACGTACGTTCAAAATTGGAAATGTCCATTTTCCAGGACTTGGTGTCAGGGTGTTAACTACAGCATGGTCATTAATGAAGACCGAAGAGCACGTGTTGGGTTAAAGTTTAACTACAGCTCACCTTTACCCACGCTAACCCTTCTCTTTACAGGTTCCTCCATGTTTACTCAACAGAGCCTTTAATTTATTCTGAACCTGAGGGAGGGGAAGAGGGATTTTCGATATGGGGCGCCTGACAGGAAATCCGGTTTGCTTGCACTGTCAGTCACTGAGAGATACATCAAGAGGACAAAATAGAGGGAACACTCATCAGCTTAGACAGCATATCAGGTGGGACAAACTGCTGCATTCAGTTCCTGTTCTCTCTTGTTCTGTCACCTCATGGCTTGCAGTTAGTGCCCCATTATTAACATTTTCAAAAACTGCTATAAATCATCTCTGCTGCTGTGCTTTTTGTTCAAGCCCTCTCTACGTTTCCTGACAAGAGCACATGAAAGACAAGCTGGCTACCCAGGAGATGCCCCATCAATCAGTCTCTCGGTATTGACAAGCGTCTTATATAGAAAAACCCTCCGATCACCAGCCAGGCACCCAGTTACATCCCCAGAACCATTTCAGACCCCAGTTACATCCCCAGAACCATTTCAGACCCCAGTTACATCCCCAGAACCATTTCAGACCCCGGTTACATCCCCAGAACCATTTCAGACCCCCAGTTACATCCCCAGAACCATTTCAGACCCCAGTTACATCCCCAGAACCATTTCAGACCCCCAGTTACATCCTCAGAACCATTTCAGACCCCAGTTACATTCCCAGAACCATTTCAGACCCCCAGTTACATCCTCAGAACCATTTCAGACCCCAGTTACATCCCCAGAACCATTTCAGGCTGCAGGACCCTCGTCATCAGTGCTCACAGAGTTAGAGAGAGCTCCCTAAACCCCTCTCCCTTGAGTGCGAGCATCGGAGGAGAAACAACTCGTGCACCTACTGCAGAGCTGACTACCACCCAAAGCATTGGAGAGCACCGTAAGTCCATCCGATTCCTCCTGATCGACTCACCCAACACTCCTCTCATCCTGGGTTAATCCTGGCTGTCACTCAGGATCCTCACTTCACCTGGCCGTCTGGTGCTCTGCTGAGTTGGGGGCCCAGCTGCCAGACCACCTGCCTGACGTCACCCCGTAAATCCGTGGAGACGGAGGAAATCCACGACCTCACCAAACCCCCACGGGAGTATCACACCTTAACCATCGCCCTCAGTGAAAGGAAGCCGGCAGCCTGCTGCCTCACAGACCACACGATCGACCTCCTCCCAGGTAGCACCCCTCCCCGAGGTCATCCGTTCTCCTCCTGAGACTCAAGCCATGAGTGACTACAACACTGAAGTGATACAGCATGGATTCATTCAACTTTCCAGTTTCCCGACCGGTGTAGGACTCCTCTTTGTCAAAAAGACAGATGGGTGTCTTCATCCCTGCACTGACTACTGTGGACTCAACAAAATCACTGGTAAGAACCGCTGGCCTCTCCCGTTGATGGATAGCGCATTCCACAGGGCCCAGATCTTCACAAAACTGCATCTATAGAGTGTGTAAACCTGATCTGCATCCAATGGGATGAGTGGAAGACAGTGTTCATAACACCCGTTGGCCACTACGAATACCTACTGATGGCTTTCAGACTTTCCAACAGTCCAGCCGTTTTCCAAGCCTTCATTAACAAGATCCTCTGAGACATGCTACACAAGTATGTGTTTGTTTACCTTGATGACATCATCACCTTCGCCAAGAATTGCCAAGACCACGTCTATCACGTCTGTTCAGTCCTTCAGTGTCTCCTTGAAAACCAGCTCTACTGCAAGTTAGGAAAATGCCAGCTCACTCCCCGGCCGTTTCCTTCCTGGGTTACGTCCTCTTACCCCAAGGCACAACCGTGAGCCCAGAGGAAGGGCGCACCGTCGTTGAATGGTCCCGACCGTGCTGTCTCAGACTGCTGCAATGCTTCTTGGGCTACTCCAACCTCTACCGCCGTTTCCTCAGAAACTACGACCAAATCGCTGCTCCTCTCACCTCTCTCGCCGAATTACCTACCGCACGGATAACCCGGTCTGCTGCCGTGGACCACGCTTTTGGGGAGCTCAAGTGACGTTTCACCACTGCTCCATTTTCCCTTATCCCACCACCCCCGAATCTTTTGTGGTAGAGGTGGGCGCTGGGCCCATCCACTGGATGGGAAGACATAGCCTTGTGCCTTCTTCTTGTGTAAGTTCAATCCAACACGTGCCATTATGCGGGGGACTTGCTATGAAATTGGCCTTGGAGGTATGGAGACATTGGCTGATGGGAAACACTGAGACCTTCCTGATCTGGACTGACCACCAGGACCTTAATCCTTACATCAGACCCGCCAACTCAACCCACGCCAGGCTTGCTGGGCCCTCTTCTTCCAACAATTCAACTCCATCATCTCCTACTGACCCATTTCCAAGTACACTAAGATGGATGACCTGTCATGACAGTTTGGCCGACCCTCAGCCCATTATTCCATCTTCCCATCTTGATCGTTTGGAAACTCGAGAACCAGATCTTTTGGGATTTACAGCATGAGCCTGCTCTGGCCAACAGTCCTGACGTGCCATATGCAGTCCTGGGTGCCATATGCTCTAATTCATTCCAGTGGGCTCACTCCTCACCCCTCTGCAGCCACCCAGGGACACGACAGACTCTTGATTTTCTGCGAAGCTGGTTCAGGTGGCTCACATTGATTGTAGTTGTACGTCAGCTTGTTGCTGCCTGGCTTCAGTATGCCCAGTTGAGATCTTCCAACCAGAGGGCCTCCGGGCTCCTGTGTCATCTGTTGGTGTCTCGATGACCATGGTCGCACATCGCCCTGGATTTCATCACAGGTTTGCCACCTTCCGATGGGGCCACAGTGATCACAACAGTGGTGGATCGGATCTCCAAGGTGGCCCACTTCATTGTCCTCCAACGCTTCCGTCAGCCACTGAGATGGCAGATCTGGTTCTCCAACATGCAGTTCGTTTCCATGGGTTAGACTGGGACCCACAATCCGTCGCCCGCTCCTGGTGATCTTTCTGCTTCCTCCTCCATACCTCAGTGATTCTGTCCTCTGGTTATCATCCACAGACCAATGAACAGTCGGAAAGAGGCAATCAGCAAATTTCTGCAATGCTTTGCTGCCTCTAACCCTTTTGCATGGAGGAAGTATCTGCTTTTGGACAATCTGCCCCAGATTCTAAAAACCTCCTCTGCATGTGAGTATGTCACCCTTTGAAGTGCGTTGTGGCTACCAGCTTCTGTTGTTCCTCGAGCCTACGGCAGAGGACTGTCCATCTGCCAGGGCCCTAGTTAGTCGTTACTGGAATGCTTGGACGAGGGCATGGAGGGCCATCTTAGCTGTCAACTGTGCCTACTGCTGCCAGGCCCAGTGCTGGTGGCATGCAACCAGACTGTCTGTCTGTCCACTGAAACCTGTCCTTGCACCCCGAATTCTGCAAGCTCTCACCCCGCTTCGTTGGTCCCTTCAGGATCACCCATCACATCAATCTAGTCACAGACCATTTGCCGCTGCCACCGTCCCACAGGATAACACCGGCCGTCCACGTGTCCTGCCTGAAGCCTGTAGTCTAAGGACCACTCAACCCACCTGAGCCTGCACCTACGGAACCTAGGTTGGTGGAAGGTGGCCAAGTGTACGTAGTTCGCCGGTTGCTAGATTCACGTTGCCGTGGATGGGCTGTGCAGTACCTGCTCAGCTGGAGAAGTTTCGGCTCAGAGGAGAGGTCTTGGGTGCCATCCAGTTACATCTTGCATCCGTTGCCCATCGAAGAGTTCCACTGGAACCACTCGCATTATCCGGGGCCGCCGTAGGCCAGCCATAAGCTTCCAACCTGCACACGCAGGCTCCTCCCAGTCTTCACCCAACTAATAGGATTCACCTGCCACTCGGTTCAGACTCATCACCTGCAGCCTATTTAACCCCAGTTCTCAGTCTTCCATTTTGAACCAATTGGCCTCAACCAGTTTCTCCAAACTTTCACTCTCCCTGTCTAAATTTTACCTAGCTGCCTGTTGTATATGTTTCCTTGTTTTGTGGAGCTTTGTGGCTTGTTCTTTTGTGGGCTATTATTAAGATCATAAGATATAGGAGCAGAAGTAGGCCATTTGGTCCATCGAGTCTGCTCCACCATTCAATCATGGGCTGATCCAGTTCTTCCATTCATCACCACTCCCCTGCCTTCTCCCCATTCCCTTTGATACCCTGGCTAATCAAGAACCTATCTATCTCTGTCTTAAATACACCCATTGACTTGGCCTCCACAGCTGCTCATGGCAACAAATTTACCACCCTCTGACTAAAGTAATTTCTCCACATCTCAGTTCTAAAAGGACGTCCTTCAATCCTGAAGTCGTACCCTCTTGTCCTAGACTCCCCTATCATGGGAAATAACTTTGCCATATCTAATCTGTTCAGGTCTTTTAACATTCAAAATGTTTCTATGAGATCCCCCCTCATTCTCCTGAACTCCAGGGAATACAGCTCAAGAGCTGCCAGACGTTTCTCATATGGTAACCCTTTCATTCCTGGAATCATTCTCGTGAATCTTCTCTGAACCCTCTCCAATGTCAGTATATCCTTTCTAAAATAAGGAGCCCAAAACTGCACACAATATTCCAAGTGTGGTCTCATGAGAGCCTTAGCCACTGACTCAACCTGGATGTTAACCTGCTCAAGGACTCCCAAGTCCCTTTGCATCTCTTCATTTTGAATTCACTACCCATCTAAATAATAGTCTGCCCGTTTATTTCTTCCACCAAAAGGCATGACCATACACTTTCCAACAGTGTATTTCATTTGCCACTTCTTTGCCCATTCCCCTAAACTACCTACAGACTCTCTGTTTCCTCAACACTACCCACTCCTCCACCTATCTGTGTATCATTGGCAAATTTAGCCACAAATCCACTAATACCACTGTCCAAATCATTGACATACATCCTAAAAAGCGGCGGTCCTAACACCAACCCCTGTGGGACTCCACTGGTGACTAGCAGCCAGCCAGAATATTTATTCCCACTCTCTGTTTCCTGCCGATCAGCCAATGCTCCACCCATGCTAGTAACTCCCCTGTAACTCCATAGGCTCTTATCTTGCTAAGCAGCCTCATGTGCAGCACCTCGTCAAAGGCCTTATGGAAATCCAAGTAGACATCTACTGCATCTCCTTTGTCTACTCTGTTTGTAATTTCCTCAAAAAATTGCAGTAGGTTATTCAGGCAGGATTTTCCTTTCAGGAAACCATGCTGGCTTTGGCCTATCTTGTCATGTGCCTCCAGGTACTGCATAATCTCATCCCTAACAATCGATTCCAACAACTTCCCAACCACTGATGTCAGGCTAACAGGTCTATAGTTTCCTTTCTGCTACCTCCCACCTTTCTTAAATAGCGGTGCAACATTTTCAATTTTCCAGTCATCTGGTACAATGCCAGAATCTATCAATTCTTGAAAGATCATTGTTAATGCCTCCATAATCTCTCCAGCTACTTCCTTCGGAACTCGAGGGTGCATTCCATCAGGTCCAGGAGATTTATCCACCTTCAGACCATTCAGCTTCCTGAGCACCTTCTCAGTCATAATTTTCACTGCCAAATCATCTCAATTGTTCTGCTTTTGGATCAAACCTCTTTTACAATTCCTGACAAATGAAGTTCTGGGGTTCTTGAAGGCACATGATAAAACAGACTGAAGTCAGCATGGTTTTCTTAAAGGGAAATTTTGCCTGTCAAATGTATTGGGATTCTTTGAGGTAATAAGGGTGGACAAAGGAGAGTCAGTGAATTTTCAGAAGATCTTTGACAAGGTCCTACATGTGAGGCAGCTAAATAAGATAAGAGCCCATGGTATTGTAGGAATGATACTAGCATGTATAGAAGATTGGCTGACTGGCAAGAGGCAAAGAGTGGGAATAAACAGGGCCTATTTTGGTTAGTTGCAGGTGACTAGTAGTGTTTCACAGGAGTCTATGTTGGGACCAGCTTCTTTTCACAGTATATGTCAATGATTTGGATGATGGAAATGATGGCTTTGTGGTCAGGTTTGCAGACAGTATGAAAATAGCTGGAGCACCAGGTAGTGTTCAGGAAGCAGGGACAGAGGAGGTGTCGGGGTAAATTTTTTTTACGCAGAGAGGAATGGGCTGCTGGCGGCAGCAGTGGAGGCAGGAATGACAGGGTCTTTTAAGAGACTCCTGGCTGGATACATGGAGCTTAGAAAAATAGAGGGCTATGTGTAAGCCTAGGTAGTTCTAAGGTAAGGACATGTTCAGCACAGCTTTGTGGGCCAAAGGGCCTGTATTGTGCTGTAGGTTTTCAATATTTCTATATTTCTAAGTACGCGGAAAGACTTAGACAGATTGGGAGAATAGATAAAGAAGTGACAGATGGAGTATAGTGTAGGGAATTGTATGACCATGCACTTTGGCAGTAGGAATTATCTAAACAGGCAGAAAATTTAGAAATCAGAGATGCAAAGGGTCTTCGGAATGTTCGTGCAGGCTTCCCAAACTTCTTGCAGTTTGAATTGGTGGTAAGGAAGGCAAATGCAACTTTAGCGTTAAGTTTGAGAGAACTAGAATATAAAAGCGAAGTGTGGATGTAATGCTAATGCTTTATAAGGGATTGATCAGACTGAACTTGGAGTATTGTGAACAGTTTTTGGCCTCTCTTCTAAGAAATAATGTGTTTGAACTGGAGCAGGTCCAAGGAGTGTTTGATTTGTTGGAGTTTAGAAGAATGAGGGGTGATGAAATGAAAGAGAAGATTGGTAGCTCGAGTTAGCTGCTTATTTGAGCCTGGAGGCTAGGCTACAAACGTTTCATCACCAATCAAGGTGACATCATCAGTGCACAATTGAGTGTTGTTTCTGCGATTATCTTGGTCTGTCTTGCTCCGATTGCTTGGCTGCCGTGCTGACCGCTGGTCTCTGCTGGGTCCCGGCCAACTGGATAGCTGAGTGATCCCCGCTAGCCTGTATCCCTGGTTATCAGTTGTCGTGAGCACTGGGTGTCTGCGGTTCACCACTCAGCCCGATTCTGCAGACATATAGGTTCATAACTTGCATCCAGTTCAATATGCTTGTTAATAGAGTCTTCCGTTGAGAACCAAGCTTCTAGGTTTGATTTATTGTTTTGTGCTTCTGGCAGGAGTTTTGTAGCTTCCCAGGTGAACTTTATCTTTCTTGGTCTTCATGTACTGAGAGGAGTGGCAGAGGATCATGTCTTCATGTCGCCTCATGGATTGTTTTCTTCCCCGTCTGTCCGATGTGGAGTTTGCGGCAGTCTCCACACCGGATTTATTGATTTATTGGGACACAGCACGGAATTGGCCCTTCTGGGCCTCCAAGCTATGCCACCCAGCAAACCCCGACTTAACCCTAGCTTAACCATGGGACAATTTACAATGAACATCCGGTATGTCATTGGACTGTGCGAGAGACTGCTGCACCCAGAGGAAGCCCACGCGGTCACGGGTAGAACGTGCAAACTCCTTATAGACAGCGGCAGGAATCGAACCCGGGTCACTGCTACTGTAAAGCGTTGTGCTAACCATTATGCTACGTTTGTTCTCTCTGTGTGGGCTGCTGGATCTTTGGGTCTGGAGACGAGCGTTCTGATGGTAGTGCTGGGTTTATGTGCTGCCATTACTCTGTGTCGTTGGAGCAGTCATGAAGAGGCATCTCATTGAAACCTATCAAACAGTGAAAAGCCCACATCGAGTGGATGCGAGGATGTTTCCAATATTGGGGGAGACTAGGACCAGAGGGCACGGCCCCAGAATAGAAGGATGTTCCTTTACAACAGAGATGAAGAGGAATTTCTTTAGCCAGTGGATGGTGAATCTGAGGAATTCATTGCCACAGACGGCGGTGGAAGCCAAATCACTGGGTATATTTAAAGCGAAGGTTGATAATTTCCTGATCAGTAAGGGTGTCAAATGTTACAGAGAGAATGTAGGGGAATGTGATTGAGAGGGATATTAAATCAGCTGAGATGGAATGATGGAGTAGACTCTATGGACAAATGGTCTAATTCTGATCCTATGTCTGCATCATCTAAAATTATGAGATGTAGAGGGAAGGTAGATAGTGTTTCTTTCCCAGTTTAGAAATATAAAATAATTGAGGGACTAGATTTAAGGTAAAGTGGGGTGGGGAGGGGAATGTTTAAAGGAGATGTATGGAGCAAGATTTTTTTAACATCATAGAGTACCAGGCCAGTCTGAAAAAAATCACTAAGCAACTACCATCAACAGATCACTTGCAATAGTAGAGGAAACAACACACTGGACCAATGCTACACCACCATCAAGAATGCCTACCATGCTATTCCACGCCCTCACTTCGGGAAGTCTGATCACCTGGCTGTACTTCTACTCCCTGAGTATAGGCAGACACTGAAGACTGCAGCACCAGTAGTGAGTACCAAGAAGGTTTGGACAAGGGAGGCACAGGAGCACCTACAGGACTGCTTTGAATCGGTGGACTGTATTCAGGGATTCATCTTAGGAATTGGATGAGTATGCTGCAGTTGTTACTGACTTCATTAAACCCTGTGTGGATGAGTGTGTGCCTACAAAAACTTACTGTACATTCCCAAACCAAAAGCCATGGATGAACCAGGAGGTATGTCGTCTGCTGAAGGCTAGATCTGTGGTATTCAAGTCTGGCAACCCAGGCCTGTACCAGAAAACCAGGTGTGATTTGCAGAGGGCTACTTCAAGGGCAAAGAGACAATTTTGAATAAGGTTGGAAGTGACATTGGATGCACGACAACTCTGGCAGGGTTTGCAAGACATTACTTCCTACAAAGTGAAAACCAGTAGTATGAATGGCAGCGATGCTTCACTACCAGATGAACTCAACACCTTCTATGCCCGCTTTGTAAGGGAGAACACAACTACAGCTGTGAGGATCCCTGCTGCATCCGATGACCCTGTGATCTCTGTCTCAGAGGCCGATGTTAGGCTGTCTTTAAAGAGAGTGAACCCTCACAAGGAAGAAGGTCCCGATGGAATACCTGGTAAGGTTCTGAAAACCTGTGCCAACCAACTGGCTGGAGTATTCAAGGACATTTTCAACATCTCACTACTACGGGTGGAGGTTCCCGCTTGCTTCAAAAAGGCAACAATTATACCAGTGCCTAAGAAGAATAATGTGAGCTGCCTTAATGGCTATCGCCTGGTAGCACTCACATCGACAGCGATGAAATGCTTTGAGAGGTTGGTCATGACTAGATTGAACTCTTGTCTCAGCAAGGACCTGGACCCATTGCAATTTGCCCATCACCACAATAGATCAACAGCAGACACAATCTCAATGGCTCTCCACACAGCTTTAGACCACCTGGACAACACAAACACAAATGTCAGGATGTTGTTCATCAACTATAGCTCAGCATTTAATACCATCATTCCCACAATCCTGATTGAGAAGTTGCAGAACCTGGGCCTCTGTACCTCCCTCTGCAACTGGATCCTCAACTTCCTAACTGGAAACCACAATCTGTGTGGATTGGTGATAACATATCCTCCTTGCTGACGATCAACACTAACGCACCTCAGGGGTGTGTGCTTAGCCCACTGCTCTACTCTTTCTATACCCATGAATGTGTGACTAGGCATAGCTCAAATACCATCTATACATTTGTTGACGATACAACCATTGTTGGTAGAATCTCAGGTGGTGACGAGAGGGCGTACAGGAGTGAGATATGCCAACTAGTGGAGTGGTGCTGCAGGAACAGCCTGGCACTCCACGTCAGTAAGACGAAGGAGATGATTGTGGACTTCAGGAAGGGTAAGACAAAGGAACACATACCAATCCTCAGAGGGATCAGGAGTGGAGAGAGTGTGCAGTTTCAAGTTCCTGGGTGTCAAGATCTCTGAGGATCTAAGCTGATCCCAACATATTGACGCAGTTATAAAGAAGGCAGGACAGCGGCTATATTTCATTAGAAATCTGAAGAGATTTGGTATGTCAACAAATACACTCAAAAACTTCTGTAGATGTACCGTGGAGAGCATTCTAACAGGCTGCATCACTGTCTGGTATGGAGGGGCTACTGCACAGGACTGAAAGAAGCTGCAGAAGGTTAGAAATCTATTCAGCTCCATCTTGGGTACTAGTCTACAAAGTATCCAGGACATCTTCAAGGAGCGGTGTCTCAGAAAGGCAGCGTCCATTATTAAGGACCTCCAGCACCCAGGGCATGCCCTTTTCTCACTGTTACCATCAGGTAGGAGGTACAGAACCCTGAAGGCACACACTCAACGATTCAGAACAGCTTCTTCCCCTCTGCCATCTGATTCCTAAATGGACATTGAACCCTTGGACAATATCCAACTTTTTTTTTAATATACAGCATTTCTGTTCTTTGCACAATTTTTAATCAATTCAATATACATGTACTGTAATTGATTTAGTTATTTATTGTTATTATTATTTTTTCTTCTATATTATGCATTGCACTGAACTGCTGCTGCTAAGTTAACAAATTTCACGACACGTGCCAGTGATAATAAACCTGATTGTGAATCTGTATTTGAAGCAATTACTTAGGAAAAGGGAGGTGGATGTTTGAAGGGAATTGATGGTGAGATCAGATTCGTGTATGTTGCAGTACGGGCTGAATCCCGAGACAATGGGCCAAGTCACTCGCTTTGTCACTCTCAGCGATGAGCTGTCTCCAGTCAGAGCAGTCTACCTGTCTGGGCGTATTCGGAGGCAAGTGGGAAGAATGCAGACACTGTGGACTAGGCCAGCTGGTTAATCAGTAACAGAGCTGTGGAACAGTGCAGCTGCTGTGCCGGGGCTTCAGGTTACCAATCACAGAAGGCTGGCTCCATTCCAATTCCCCGACATCAAGTTGGCCTTACAGGCCATAATTATTTTGCCCTTTCCAAGCAAGATGTTCACTACTCAATCATTAGCAAAGATCTAATCCTATGCCAGGCAGAGGAGCACACCACTGTACGCAGGACCCTCAAAACTCGAGTCATACACACACTCACAAGCTCACGCTCACGCACTCATACACTCACACACACTCTCACAAACACAGAAACACACACACCCATCAGACACAAACCACACATACCACAGACATCATACACACACACACACCACATACACACAAACACATACATGCACACACACCACATACACACAAACACATACATGCACACACAATGACAGAAACATACATGCATCAGACACAACACCCACACACAGATACCACACACACACACACACACACACACACACTCACTCACACTCACGCGCGCGCGCACACACACACTCTCACACACACACACACACACACACACACACACACACACACACACACACACACACACACACACACACACACACACACACACACACACACACACCATACATTACGACTTTACAGAGCAGAAACTCATCCCTAGAGCATACATGCCATACACTTTTGGCAGGCTGACACTGTAAAGCAGCCATTGTTACTGCCACCGCCAGTTGTCTGTGGGCTGGGAGCTAATTCTGGAACCCAGCATCCTAAACAAACAGGAGGGAGGAGGGTCTGAAGATTCAGCACCTCGGAATTGTGAAAGCTTTGGGAATTCAACAGGCATGAGGAGCATGGAACAAAACCAGAGGACTAATTAACCCAATAAACTTTATAGTTTCGAGATTCAGGTCGCCCTAACCTCAGTCTGTAATGTCAAGAGTACCTAAGGTTCTTGTAACTTACAAAACTCTTTTTACGACTGTAAATTTTCTCCGGCTGATATAATTGATTACTATTTTACAGGCTTGGATTTAATTGGTAAATGTTATTTGGTCACTAGTTACCCGCAGGCTGATTCCAGAGAAGCTGAGAATGAGTCAATTCTTAGAGGACACAAATTACACAAGAAAAGTTGACCGCAACTGAATATGCACATTATGAGTTACAGACTTCAAATGGCATTGGGTTTATAGGGGTGACCCTGAGCTACCTATGTCTCTAACTTGAATTCCCCATCCTCCACTCACACTGGCCTCTGTTCCAACAAAGCCTAGAGTACATTTAAGGAGCATTTCCTACAGGACTGCTTCTGTCCTCCGCATCCCCTCAGGCCAGGCAAATGCACCACCATACTTCCACATAAGGTTAAAGAAGGATGGCGTGATCTCCTTGATGCTGACCAACATTTATAGATGCATCACAGAAAGCATCCCAGCTGGATGTATCACGATGACAGCTCTGCCCAAGACCGCAAGAGATTGTGGACACAGTTGAGCACGTCACTGAAACCAGCCTCCCCTCCGTGGACTGTCTACACTTTTTACCACCTCAGTAAAGCAGTCAGCACGATCAAAGATCCCACTCACCACAGAGATTCTCTCTTTGCCGCTCTCCCATCGGGCAGAAGACACAAAAGCTTAAAAGCATGTACCGACGGGTTCAAGGTCAGCTTCTATCCTGCTGAACAGACCCCTTATATAATAAGTTGGACTTGACCTCACCATCTACCTTGTCATGGCCATGCACCCTTTCATCTGCCTGAACTGCACTTTCTCTGCAACCAACATTTTATTCTGGATTCTGATATTTCCTTACGCTACCTCAACGTACTGAAGTGTGAAATTATCTGCACGGATAGCATGGCTTTTTATAACAAAAATAAACCAATTTTCCAATTTACTATTTAACACAGAATCCAATAATTTCAGGCCATTCAATCTGGATGTTGCCTTTGTTTCTCCTCCCACAGGTTCTGCCCAACCTGCTAAGTATCTCCATCATTTTCTGTTTTTGTTTCAGATTTACAACATCTGCAGCATTTCACTTCTCTAGAGGATGTCTTCGTCTCAGCACTGATCGTAACTTCTTTCAATATTTTTCTGTTCTCATTCATCTCTCCCTACTCACAGGTCAAATGCAACTCACAAGCCTACACCACCTTCTCTTAGTAGCACTGCCCCTTGATTTCAACCTTATCACAGACCCCCTTTCCAGATAACCATCCAGGTTTCTAAGCTTCCTCTGGTCTATTGAATGGTTATCGATCTGAAACATCAACTCTGCCTTTCTCTTCACAGTTGATGAGTATTTCCAGCAGTTTTATTTCAGATCCCCAGATCTGTGGCTTTTTTCTTTTGCTTTATGGCTACAACAAATTAGAGTGTAGAACATGGAACGCAGGACACTGCAGCACTGTACAGGCCCTGTACAGGTTGCGCTGACCTTTTAACCTACTCTAAGATCAATCTAATCCTTCCCTCTACCAAACCCTCCATTATTCATTCATCCATGTGCCAATCTAAGAGTTTCTTAAATGTCCCTAGTGTATCTGTGTCTGCCACCACCACTAGCAGGGAGCTCCACTCTCTGTGTAAAAAATGCTTCCCTCCAATCACCTTAAAATTGTGCTCCCTGGTATTAGCCATTTCTACTTTGGGATCAAGTCCTTAGCTATCCACTCGATCTATACTTCTTAACCTCTTGTACAAATCTACTAAGCCACAAGATAAAAACATAAGAACATAAGAAATAGGAGCAGGAGTCGGCCATCCGGCCCGTCGATCCTGCTCCGTCATTCAATAAGATCATGGCTGATCTGGCCACGGACTCATCCCCACCTACCTGCCTTTTCTCCATAACCCTCAATTCCCCTACTGTGCAAAAATCTATCCAACCTTGTCTTAAATATATTTACTGAGGTAGCCTCCACTGCTTTACTGGGCAGAGAATTCCACAGTTTCACTATTCTCTGGGAAAAGCAGTTCCTCCTCATCTCTGTCCTAAACCTACTCCCCCGAATCTTGAAGCTATGTTCCCTAGTTCTAGTCTCACCTACCAGTGGAAACTATTTTTCTGCCTCTATCTTATCTATCCCTTTCCTAATGTTATATGTTTCTATAATATTGCCTCTCATTCTTCTGAATTCTAGCGAGTACAGTCCCAGGTGACTCAATCTCTGCTCATAGTCTAATCCCCTCATCTTTGGAATCAACCTGGTGAACCTCCTCTGCACTGCCTCCAAAGCCAGTATATCCTTCCTCAAGTAAGGAGACCAGAACTGCACACAGTACTCCAGGTGCAGCCTCACCAGTACCCTGCATAGTTGCAGCATGACCTCCCTGCTCTTGAATACGATCACTCCAGTAATGAAGGCCAACAGTCTATTTGCCTTCTTGATAGCCTTCTGCACCTGCAAACCAACCTTCTGTGATCCATGCACAAGCACTGCCAAGTCCCTCTGCACAGTAGCACTGCAATCTTTTACCATTTAAATAATAATCTGCCCTTTCATTTTTCCATCCAAAGTGGATGACCTCACATTTACCAACGTTGTACTCCATCTGCCAGACCCCTGTCCACTCACTTAACCTATCTATATCTCTCTGCAGACTCTCTGTACCCTCTGCATAATTTGCTTTTCCACTCAACTTAGCAAACTTAGATACACTACACTCAGTCCCCTCTTCCAGATTGTTAATGTATATCGTGAACAGTTGCAGGCCCAGCACTGACCCCTGCAGCACACTGGTCACCACTGATTGCCAACCAGAGAAACACCCCTGTATCCCAACTCACTGCTTTCTATTGGTTAAACAATCCTCTATCCATGCTAATACATCACCCCCAACTCTGTGCATCCTTATGGATAATTATTTTATGTGGCACCTTATCAAATGCTTTCTGGAAATTCAAGTAAATAACGGCCATCTGTTCCTCTCTATCCACTGCACTCATTATAACCTCAAAGAACTCTAGTAATTTTGTCAAACAGGACCTGCCTTTGCTGAATCTATGCTGCATCTGCCTAATGGATACAATTTTTTTCTAGATGCCTTGCTATTTCCTCTATAATGATAGCTTCAAGAATTTTCCCACCCACAGATGTTAAACTAACTGGCCTATAGTTACCTGCCTTTTGCCTACATCCTTTTTTGAACAGTGACATTACATTCACCTTCTTCCAATCTACTGGAACCTGTCCAGGTCCAGAGAATTTTGGTAAATCATCACCAAAGCCTCTACTATAATTTCTGCCATTTCTTTCGGTATTCTAGGATGCATTCAATCAGGACCAGGGGACTTGTCTATCTTCAGGCCCACAAGCTTTCTCAGCACAGCCTCTTTAGTGATAGCTATTGTATTGAGGTCCTCACCTCCCATCGCATCTATAACATCTCTCTTTGGCATCTAGGTTGCGTTCTCCACCATGAAGACCATCACAAAATAGTCATTCAGAGTCTCAGCCATTTCCTCATTACCCAACATTAATTCCCCCTTCTTGTACTCCAGTGGACATATGTTCACTTTGGCTACCTTTTTCTGCTATATAAGTATAAAAACTTTTATCGGCTTTTATATTTTGTGCCAGTTTATTTTCATAATCTAGCTTCCCTTACTTTATTGCTCACTTTGTGTCCTTTGCTGATTTTTAAAGTTTCCCCAATCTTCCAGTTTTGGTGACTTTGTCTGCATGAGCTTTTAGTGTGATGCTTTCTTTTATTTCCTTAGTTATTCATAGCTGGTCCTCCCTACCCTTACTGTCCTTGCTTTTAACTGGAATATACTTTTGTTGAGCACCGTGAAAATTCTCTTTGAAAGTCCTCCACTGTTCCTCAACTGTCCCACCATACGTCCTGTGTTCCCAGTCTAAACAAGCCAAATCCTCCCTCATCGCATTGTAGTTTCCATTGTTTAGGCATTATACATTGGTTTTTGATCAAAATATTGCAACCTCCATTTGTATGAGAAGCTCAGTCATACTGTGATCACTCCTTTAAAGAGGATCTCGAACTACAAGATCACTAATTTTACCTGTCTCATTGCACAGGGCCAGATCTAAGATAGCACGCTCCCTTGTAGGTTCAGTAACATGCTGTTCAAGAAAGCCATCACGGATGCATTCTATGAAGTCCTCCTCAAGACTGCCTCGACCAACTTGATTCATCCAATCTATGTGCATGTTAAAGTCCTCCATGATAACAGCTGTTCCATTCTTGCATGCCTCAGGTATTTCTGTTCATTGCCTGTGCTACTGTAATGTTAATATTCAGTGGCCGATAGACAACTCCCAACAGTGAGTCTTTTCCCTTTACTATTTCTAATCTCTAATCAGATGGATTCAACATTCTGCTCCTTAGATCTTATATCATCTCTTACTATTGCTCTGATCTGATCTTTAATTAAGAATACTACCCATCTCCCTTACATTCCTGCCTATTCTTCTGTATTACTTGGTATCCTTGGATATCTAATTCCCAAACCTCTTCACCCTGCAACATGTCTCTGTAAATCATAACCCTTTGTACCGATTTGAGCCACAAATTCACTGACCTTGTTTCAAATACTAACGGCATTCAGATAAAGTGCCTTTACACTCACTGTGCTTTTAAAACCTTGTAATCTTTTACTCTTTTGCACTTGACTTTTCTTCACTCCATTCTTACTTTGCTCTTTTTTAGCTTTTGTATTTTCTTTATCTTTATCCACACTTTTCATGTTTACTTTATCCATACTTCACCAATCTGTTGAACCCAAACCCCTCTACTATTTAGTTTAAAGCCAATTCTCTAGCATCCAGGTCCCATCATGGTTCAGGTGGAGCCCGTCCCATTGGTACAGCTCTCTCCTTCCCCAATACTGGTGCCAATTTCCCATGAGTTCAAACCCATTTCTCCCACACCAATCCTTAAGTCATGCATTTAACTCTCTGATCTTCTTGACTTTATGCCAATTTGCATGTGGCTCAGGTAGTAATCCAGAGATTACTGTTTTTTGGGTTCTGCTCTTTAATTTAATCCCTGGCTGCTCAAATTCCCTCAGCAGAACTTCTGTCCTCATTCTACCTATGTCATTGGTACCCACAGAGGTACAGGATTACACAGGAACAATGGGACTATTTAGAAGTGTAATTCCTCTCAGTGACTTGGTGACATCTCGGTGCAGGAAGGCGCAATGTTAATTGGCACCCACATATGTGCTTCTCCCCTCTACTGGAACTGCTAAACCTGGGAGTTATTCTGTGTTTCCACTGGCAATCATTCGCTTCACCACCAGCACATGGATTTCTGGGTACCTGAGGAATCATAGGAATGGGGCAAGAAAATGGTGTTAAGATAGTTGAGCCATGATCTTACTAGGGGAGGGGGGCATTGTTGACTTACTGTTGCTTGTGTGTGGGAGGGGGGAATGGGAGGGGGCTTTGTGGTTCTAACATTTAACTGTTATTCATTCTTTGGGGTACTCCTCTGTTTTTGTGGATGGTTGTGAAGAAAAAGAATTTCAGGATGTATGCTGCTCAAAGGTTCAATTTAATTAATATCAGAGAAATCTATACAATATACATTCTGAAATGCTTTTTCTTCACAAAACATAAACAAAAACAGAAGTGCCCCAATGAATGAACAGCAGCTAAACATGAGAACATCAAAGTCCCCCTCAGCTTCCCCCCCCGCGTGTAAGTGACGGCGAGCAACAATCCCCCCACCAGCAAAACAAAAAGTGCACCCCCTACCGAGCACGAGCGTGAGCTAAGCGATAGCAAAGACACAGACCTTGTAGTTACCCCAAAGGCTTTCACAATTCATCCGGCATTCAGCGACCCACAGGTTCTCTCTCTCCCTAGCAAGGGAGAGGGAGGTGCCCCCATTTTCACAGCGAGTGGGAGACATAACAACAACCTGCTGGTTTACAATGTTAAAAAGTCCATTTCATCTCATTTTATGAGCGCTGTACCCAAAGACCGCAAAAATCTTGGGTCTTTGGGCCCACAACAAAAGATTTTCTGACCTCCCCGATGACACAAGAGTCTCCTGTGGTGACACTGACCCTCAATCCACATGTCTCTAGAATCCTGTGATCTCAGGCTTCCAAACACTAGGCCACCTCTCAGGCCAAGCCCTTGGTGTGCCAAACAACAGCAGCCAGTCCTGAAACCCTGAGAACGGGTCCCATTCCCACAAAGGCCTGAAGTCAGCATGTAACTCCAGGTCAGGGTCTTCAAAAGAACCCTGAAAGGGAAAAATAAAGATATTAAAGATGGAAATAGAGCTGTTTCCGAAGATGCAAACAAAGGAGTCGTCGTTTAGCGCCATCTTAACTCTGCCTCTGTAGACATTTCTCCGACATTAAATGCACCTTTGAAACTTTTGAACGGAGGACCAGGCTCACAGGGCCAAACAATTCATTCCTTAAAACTCTTGTGCACCCTGCAAGGGAGTGGTATGAGATCAGTCCCTGGGACGGCAGGTGCTAAGTGCTGATTGCTCCTCTCTGCACACCAACTTTTCCCTCAATGCCAGCAAAACTAAAGAGCTGGTAATTGCTGTCAGGAAGTAGGATAGAGCTCATACCCTTGTGCAGCCATAGAGATGGCTGAGAGCTTCACATTCTGAGGTGTAAATGTCACACCAACACCTCCAAGGCTAAGAAAATTTGGCATGTCCCCGATGACCCTCACCGATTTTTATACACGGGGTGATTGATAAGTCCATGGCCTAAGGTGGAAGGAGTCAATTTTAGAAAACCTAGCAATTTATTTTTCAACATAGTCCCCTCCTACATTTACACACTTAGTCCAGCGGTCGTGGAGCATACGGATCTTGGACCTCCAGAATGTGTCCACAGCAGGGGTGATTGATAAGTCCGTGGCCTAAGGTAGAAGCAGATGAGTTATACAACACTCGTTACACGCACATGCAGTTCAACTCTGAATGATTATGCAGAAAGTTTGAAGTTAATAACTCATCAGGGGTGATTGATAAGTTCGTGGCCTAAGGTAGAAAGAGATGAGTTATTAACTTCAAACTTTCTGCATAATCACTCAAAGAGTTGAACTGCCTGTGCATGTAACGAGAACTGTATAACTCATCTGCTTCTACCTTAGGCCACGAACATATCAATCACCCCTGCTGTGGACACTTTCTGGAGGTCCAAGTTCCGTATGCTCCACGACCGCTGGACTAAGTGTGTAAATGTAGGAGGGGACTATGTTGAAAAATAAATGTGCTAGCTTTTCTGAAATTGACTCCTTCTACCATAGGCCACAAACTTATCAATCACCCCTCATAGGTGCACCACAGGTGCATCTTGACTGCTCTGCCTGAGTCAGCGGGCAATTGTAGAGAGCTGTGCACACAGCTCAGTCCATCGTGGAAACAAGCCTTCCATCCATGGACCTGGTCGACACCTCCCGCTGCCTTGGGAAAGCAGACAACATAGTTAAAGACCTGGTTATTCTCCCTTCTCTCCCCTCAGAAGAAACAAAGCCTGAGAACATATATCACCAGGCCCAAGGAAGCTTCCCTCTTACTGATACAAGGTTTTTGAATGGACCTCTTGTACGATAAAGATGAACTCTTACACTCTCAGTGGGCCTCGTTGTGACCCTTGTGCTTCTGCACTGTACTTCCTTTGTTACTGTACTCTACCTTCTGTTCTGCCTTTCTTTTATACTACCTCAGTGTACCTGCGTTTGGAATAACCCACCTGGATGGCGTGCAAAACAATTTATTTTTGCTGTTTTGGTACAAGTGACAATGATAAGCAATTACTAGTTACTCTCGGGTGCTGGGACACTGTTGGAAGAGGAGAATATTGTCCAGGGAGGTGGGTTAGTTCAATACATCATCAATATGGAGCTGGTGTACAGTAGCTATCACGTCACTGTTAAGATGATGGGACACGTAAATAATATTGTTCAAATAATCTTGGCAGATCTTGCTGTTTGCAAGCAAGAGGAATTACTCTGCTGAAGGGCGATAAGGTGTACTCTTCCTCAGATGGATTATTATGTCAATTTCAGGGCTTTGCACTTCAGGAAGGACATCAAAAGGCTGGGATGTACTGCTGAGGAGATTTCCTGGAATAATCCTCAGCAAGGCTTAAGTTCAAAGGTTAAAAGGTTCATTTTATTATCTAAGTATGTGTGGTGAACTACATATACCTGTCTGGACACGCCCCCCTGCTGGCTGCTCCTGTGGCTCCTCCCACAGACCCCTGTATAAAGGCGATTGGAGGCACTGCTCCTCCCTCAGTCTCCAGGATGTTGTGTGATGGTCTCTTGCTGCTGACTGCTCTCTTCCAGCTAATAAAAGCCTATCTCGCCTCACGTCTCCGAGAGTTATTGATGGTGCATCAGTATGTGTGCAGACTACAACTCTGAAATTAGCCTTTTACAGATAGACATAAAACACAGGAAACCATATGTATTTGATAGAAGGACGTCGATCAAACAAAAATTCACAAACCCCAAACACCCCCAACCCCTCCCTCACACAAAAACTAACAGATCACCCAAACCCCCAGCCCACCTATCAGCAACAAGAAAGAATGGGTGAGAACCAGGGAAAAAAGCACAGAACTGAAAGAGGCTACTATGAACTACCATCCACTGCATAAATCTCAGAATTTCGATAACATCTGTGAAGCATTGAGACCCTGTGGCCTCTCCGAGGGCAGTGACACGAAACAGTGACCTCTCCAACGACAGTGACACTAACCAGCGGCCTCTCTGACAATAGTGACACGAAACAGTGACCTCTCTGACGACAGTGAGATGAACCAGTGGCCTCTCCGAGGGCAGTGACTCAAGCCAACAGCCCCTCCAATGGCAGCAACTTGGCCCAGCATCCTCTCCGACGACAGTGACACGAAATAGTGGCCTCTCTGATGACAGTGACATGAAACAGTGACCTCTCCGACGACAGTGACACTAACCAGTGGCCTCTCCGATGACAGTGACATGAAACAGTGACCTCTCTGACGACAGTGACACTAACCAGTGGCCTCTCCGATGACAGTGGCCTCTCCGATGACAGTGACACGAAACAGTGACCTCTCCGACGACAGTGACACTAACCAGTGGCCTCTCCGATGACAGTGACACGAAACAGTGACCTCTCTGACGACAGTGACACTAACCAGTGGCCTCTCCGACGACAGTGACACTAACCAGTGGCCTCTCCGATGACAGTGACACGAAACAGTGACCTCTCTGACGACAGTGACACGAACTAACGGCCTCTCTGAGGAAAGTGACTTGAACCAGTGGCCCCTCTGAGGAAAGTGACTCAAACCAGCAGCTTCCCCAAGAACTGCTCTCTCTCCTCTGCATTTGCCTTGATGTTTCAATCTTCCTCAGTGTTTTAATCGGTGAGAAATGTAGTTGATCATGGCCCCTTGTCTCATCTCTGAGCCTCTCCTCATGGAAGCTTGTGCTCAGATTTCTCCTCTGGAGTTTTCTCAGGGACAGCAGAGCGCTAGCTCACTCGATCGAACTACAGACTGTAAGTCATGGGCTCCAACAGTTTCAAAAAACAAAATTCAGATAAAGTGAATAAGTAGAAAATGTAGTAAAGCTGAAATGATTGACTATCTGGAATTTGTTGCCCAAGGAATCATTGTTCACTGGTACCACTTTGACTGGAAAGTTACAGGGAGCTATTGAAGAAATTGGAATTGCCTCTTTGGTGTACAGAAGGTCAGAGAAAGTTTACCAGATGAATGGAGATTCCTGAATGAGTTTGACAGAGCAAAGTAACAGAAGTATGAAAATCCTAAAATAATGGAAAATACAGTATAGGTTGAGCACCCCTTATCCAAAATGCTTCGGTTTTTGGATTCTATATAATGAAATACCTTGGGGATGGGACCCAAGTCTAAACACAAACTCCATTTAAATTACTTATACAACTTATACATATACACTAAAGGTAGTTTAATTCAATACTTCTAAAAATTTTGTGCAAGAAACAGTAATGTGCACATTGAACCATCAGAAAGGTAAGCTATAACTACCCCAGCCTCCCAGCTGTTTGGTATTGCTATCATTCTTGACTCTACATTTATGCGTTACCGGTAAGAAGTCATCGCCTTACTCTTGTCCACTCCTGTATGATGCAACCGTTCAGCGTGTGCCAGGAACGTGGCCGGATGGACCCAAACGCAGGACACAGACACTGAAGTACTAGGGGGAGGGCAGGATGGGGATGCCATGGCATTTAAGGATAGAGCTGGGACTTAGGTAGGTAGAGTGTCAGGCAGGCAGAGCGGAGCGGGCTCCCGAAGTTCAGGCAGGCAGGTAGACAGGTCCCCGGGGTTCAGGCAGGCAGGTCTAGGTGGCTAGATAGGCTGGCGGAGAGCCCTCCCTGGGCGGGCCGCATATATCCTGGTTAGGGCCGCCTCCCAGGCAGAAACACCGGAGGCCTGGGCATGACGCGGACCCCTAGGTGGGTGCGGGGCACAATCCCAGGGTTCGGGCAGTAGAGGAGGATGGGGCAGAAGAGAGCCTTCCCTGGGCGGGCCGCATATATCTCGGGTAGGGTTAGATAGATAGATAGATAGATACTTTATTCATCCCCATGGGGAAATTCAACTTTTTTCCAATGTCCCATACACTTGTTGTAGCAAAACTAATTACATACAATACTTAACTCAGTAAAAAAAATATGATATGCATCTAAATCACTATCTCAAAAAGCATTAATAATAGCTTTTAAAAAGTTCTTAAGTCCTGGCGGTAGAATGGTAAAGCCTAATGGCATTGGGGAGTATTGACCTCTTCATCTTGTCTGAGGAGCATTGCATCGATAGTAACCTGTCGCTGAAACTGCTTCTCTGTCTCTGGATGGTGCTATGTAGAGGATGTTCAGAGTTATCCATAATTGACCGTAGCCTACTCAGCGCCTTCGCTCAGCTACCGATGTTAAACTCTCCAGTACTTTGCCCACGACAGAGCCCGCCTTCCTTACCAGCTTATTAAGACGTGAGGCGTCCCTCTTCTTAATGCTTCCTCCCCAACACGCCACCACAAAGAAGAGGGCGCTCTCCACAACTGACCTATAGAACATCTTCAGCATCTCACTACAGACATTGAATGACGCCAACCTTCTTAGGAAGTACAGTCGACTCTGTGCCTTCCTGCACAAGGCATCTGTGTTGGCAGTCCAGTCTAGCTTCTCATCTAACTGTACTCCCAGATACTTGTAGGTCTTAACCTGCTCCACACATTCTCCATTAATGATCACTGGCTCCATATGAGGCCTAGATCTCCTAAAGTCCACCACCATCTCCTTGGTCTTGGTGATATTGAGACGCAGGTAGTTTGAGTTGCACCATATCACAAAGTCCTGTATCAGTTTCCTATACTCCTCCTCCTGTCCATTCCTGACAGACCCCACTATGGCCGTGTCATCAGCGAACTTCTGCACATGGCAGGACTCCGAGTTATATTGGAAGTCTGATGTGTACAGGGTGAACAGGACCGGAGAGAGTCCTGTTGCCTCCCAAGCGGAAACACCGGAGGCCTGGGCACGACGCGGACCCCTAGGCAGGTGCGGGGCACAATCCCAGGGTTCGGGCGGAAGAGGAGGACGGGGCAGAAGCCCCACCGGGCAGCAGCAGACCAGCCGGGTCTGCCCGACGGAGGCAAGGGATAGGAACGGGCAGAACCACCGCTGGGCAGCGGCAGGTCGGCCGGACCTGCCCGACGGAGGCAAGGGGTAGGAACGGGCAGAACCACCACCAGGCAGCAGCAGGTTGGCCAGACCTTGCTCGACAGAGGCAAGGGGTAGGAACGGCCATAGGTCCAGGGTGACTAACACAACAGTCATGATAACAGGAAAATTGGGAAAGGCCGGCAGACAGCGCGACCGCGCGAACAAAACAAACGAGCGGAGAAGTGGGACCAACGCATGGGAAGAAAGGTGGGGGAGAGGACCAACCTGGCAGTACTGGTACGGGGCAGTGAAGCACGGTGAGGAGTAGATCTGAGCCCGGGCAGGATAACAGAATGCAGAGAAGAGTTCAGAGCCAGTAGAGAAACTGAACAAAACGACCACCCGTCTGGTCCCAGTCCCAAGGCCCCTTATAAACACCTGCAGCTCAATGAGTCACAGGTGTGCCTCCTTGAGCCAGGAGGGTCCTAACTAGATCACGAGTGACGGGAGGGACAACTGCAGGACCCGGAGTCCGGAGCCCTCGGACCGGATCGAGACCCGGATCGCGGATTCTAGACCGGACCCTGACAGCGTGGTAGATTTTCATCAGCAACGATCATGGCAAACTCAATGAACTTCTCTGCTGCTTTGTGATCGCAGATGCTTCATCACCACAAATCTTTTAAAAATTTAATAGTTTGCCTTTTCTTAAATTTCTGTCACCAGCCTGCTGAATATTCACAATTACCTTCAATTTTCGGTTTGTTGCCATAGATCTTTGCTTGTTTCTTGCTCAGCACATGGCTAAGCAGCATACGTTCTCTCTGCCACTGAAGAATCCACTCTTCCAATACGCGACCGAGATCTTCATTTTTCACTTTATGCAGATTTTCATTAACTTCTGTTCATTTCATATGCGAGGTCACTTCTCAGAACTGTCTGTGGTGTGCAAAGACCTGCACATGGTCTGGGAACCTTCCCAGTGCCTTGTGGAATTTTCCATTTGGGACATCGTGTTAGTACTTTAAAAAATTCTGGGTTTCAGAGATTTCTGGATTTTGAAATTTCCAATAAGGTCTGCTCGGTTTGCATCGTTTAAATCCATCCTCTACAAATGAAGCCTGAGTACTGATTTAGTATGCCTGGAGATCGAACCTGGAGACTGGGATCCCATCATCGGCTAGCCCAGGGTCGATACCAAAGATTGCAGCCTGCAGGTTGATCAGAAGACCTGAAGCCAAGGCCCAGTAGCCAAAGACTGGAGTTGGAAGGCTTGTCCTGGAGTTGTGTGTGTAGGTGGATGGGAGGGAGGGCGAAAGGAGCTTGTTTTGCAGGTTTTGTGTTCTGTGCTGTGCTGTTCAGCTGAGCATTGAGGAATCGGAATCAGAGTCGTTTAATATCCCTGGCATGTATTGTGAAATTTGTTGTTTTGCGGTGAAAGTACATTGCAATACATAATAATAATAAATATCTAAATTACAATAAGAAGTAAATATAAATTAAATTAAATAGTAGTGTAAAAAGAGAGGAAAAAATATTGAGCTAATGATCATGGGTTCATTGTCCATTCAGAAATCTGATGGTGGAGAGGAAGAAGCTGTTCCTGAAACATTGAGTGAGTGTCTTCAGGCTCCTGTACCTCCTCCTTGGTGGTGGCAATGAGAAAAGGGCATATCCTAGGTGATGGGGGTCCTTTCTAAGACATTTCCTTTTGAAGGTGTCCTTGATGCGGGGGAGGATATTGCCCATGGCTGAGTCGGCTAAGTTTACAGCCTTCTGCAGCTGTTTCTAATCCTGTGAATTGGCCCCTCCATACCAGATGATGATGCAACAAGTTAGAATGCTCTCCACAGTACATCAGGTGACATTTATGAGTGTCTTTAGAGACATACCGAGTCTCCTCAAACTCTAATGTGTCTCCTTTGTAATTGCACCAGGATAGATCTTCAGAGCTGTTGACACCCAGGAACCTGAAAACTGCTCATCATTTCCACTGCTGATCCCTCGATGAGGTCTGGTGTGGGTTCCCTTGACTTTCTCTTTCTGAAGTCCACAATCAGTTCCTTGGCCTTACTGATACTGAGTGAATGGTTGTTGTGACACAACTCAACCAGCTGATCTATCTCACTTCTGTACGGCTGCTTATCACTATCTGAAATTCTGCCAATAATAGTTGTGTTATTGGCAAATTTATAGATAGTGTTTGAGCTGTGCCTAGCCACACAGTCATGGGAGTAGAGAGAGTTGAGCAGTGGGCTAAGCATGCATCCTTGAGGTGTGCCAGTATTGATTGTTAGCGAGGAGATGTTATTTCCGATCGGGATAGACTGTGTTCTCCCTGTGAGGAAGTCAAGGATCTAGTTCCAGTGGGAGCTGAAGGTCGGATTGTGTTGAATGCTGAACTATAGTCAATAAATAGCAGCTTGGCATGGGTGTTGTTATTGTCCAGCTGATCCAAGGCAAAGTGAAGAGGCTGTAGACCTTTCTGCTGTAGACCTTTTGTGATTATAAGAAAACTGCAGCAGGTCCAGATCCTTCTTAGGCAAGAGTTAATTCTAGCCAGGCCCAACCTTTCAAAGCACCTCTTCACATTAGATGTGAGTGCTACTGGCAATAGTCACTGAGGCAGCTCACCCTGGTCTTCTAGGCCACTGGTATGATTGTCACCCTCTTGAAAAAAGTGGGAACCTCCAACTGCAGCAAGAGGTTGAAGATGTCCTTGAACCCACCCACCAAGTTGGTTGACACAGGTTTTCAGAGCCCTACCAGGTACTTCATCAGTGCCCAGCGTCCTGTGAGAGTTCACCCTCATGAAAGATAGTTTGATGTCAGCCTCTGAGACAGAAATCACGGTCACCAGATGCTGCAGGGATTCACACAGGTGTAGTTCTATTCTCCCTTCCAAAGCATGCATAAAAAGCATTGAGCTCATCTGGGAGTGAAGCGTCACAGCCACTCATGATGTTAGGTCTAGCTTTGTAGGAAGTAATGGCCTGCAAACCTTGCCAGAATTGATATGAATCTGATTCTATCTCTAACATCAATCAGAATTGTTCTCTTGCTCTTCAAATAGCCTACCTGGACTTCTTTCATGGTTCTGGATCACCAGTCTTGAATGCCACAGATCTAGCCCTCAGCAGACTGTGGATCTTCTGGTTCATCCATGCTTTGGTTTGGGTATGTCTGGTAGGTTCTCAAAGGCACGCACTTATCCACACAGGTCTTGATGAAGTCAATGACAACAGTAGCATATTAATTCAGATTCGAAGATGAATTCCTGATTATTGTCCAGTCCACAGACTCAAAGCAATCCTGTAAGTGGTCCTCCACCTCCCTTGACCTTCTTTGGCCTCACTACAGGTGCTGTTGTCGTTAATCTCTGCCTATATGTTGGGAGTAGAAGTACAGCCAGGTGATCAAACCTTCAAAAGTGTTGCCGTGGGGTGGCATGGAAAGCGTTCTTGATGGTGGTGAAACATGGTCAAGTGTGTTGGCTCCTCTGGTTCCACAGATGATATGTTGGTGGTAGTTGTTCAGGGACTTCTTCAAACTGGCCTGGTTCAAATCCCCTGCAACCTCCCAACTTCTATATTCAGTGCCCCATATAATAAAGGCTAGCATGCCTAAAGCCTTACCTGTCTTACCTGTCATCCTGCCTTACCTGTCTTACCTGTCTTCCTGCCTTACCTGTCTTCCTGTCTTCCTGTCTTCCTGTCTTACCTGTCTTCCTGCCTTACCTGTCTTACCTGTCTTCCTGTCTTCCTGTCTTACCTGTCTTCCTGCCTTACCTGTCTTACCTGTCTTACCTGTCTTCCTGTGACGCCACTTTCAGGGAACCAAGTACTCACAGTCCAAGATCTCGCTACTCTGCAACACTCTACTGTTCACTGTGAAAGTCCAGAGTCCACAGGGGAATCAGAATCTGATTTAGTATCACTGGCATATATCATGAAATTTGCTAACTTTATGGCAGCAGCACAATGGAATACATGATAAATAAATATAGAGAGAAAATAAACTGAGTTACATTAAGTATATAATGTCTATTAAATAGTTAAGTTAAAACAAGTAGTGAAAAATAACAGAAATAAAAATGTAGTGAAGTAGTTTTGGAAATAAGAATACAATGAGAAGGAATGAAAAAATATTGGCAAGGAAACTCAAAGAAATTCCTAAGATATTTCATGATACATGGAAAGCAAGCAGAAAACTGAAAAAGGATTTGGCTTGTGGGAACAAGTAAAGTGTAATCTCCTTTAAGAGGTGAAGGATGTAGGTAAAGTTTGTCATGAATATTTGGTATCTGCCTTCAAAAATGAGGAGGAGTGATACTGAGGGTGTATTTAAAGAGGTTAACTGTTGGTTAGAGAGTGTAGGGTAAGGAAGGGGTTCAGCAACTTTAAGAGTGGCTAAATCACCAGAGCCAGATGAAATATATCCCAGGCTATTAAAAGAAGCAACGGAGGAAATTGTGAAGCTCTGATCATTACTATTTGATTCTCTCCAGTGACAGGAGAGGTGCTGTGGGATTTGAGGATTGCTAATGTTGTACTGTTGCTTACAAAGGAAGGAAGAGATACAATAAAGAATTGCAGGCTGAATAGTTAATGTCCAAAGGTAGGCTGGTTATTGGAATTAAGTTCAAGGAACAGTGTTAGTCTTTATTTAGAAAGGAAGAGATTAATCAGCTACAGTCAACATGGATTTGTTAAGTGATGGGCAACATATACAAAATTCTGGAGGAACTCAGCAGGGCAGGCAGCATCTACAGAGAGGAATAAGCATTCAGAGACCTGACATCAGGACTGTTTACATTGTTACGTGATGGGCTGTCTGACTAACTTGATTTTATTTTGAGAAGGCAAGAAGGAAGGTTAATGAGGATGGATGCATTTAATGTAATCTGTTTCAAAGGTTCAAAGGCTCAAAGGCTCATTTTATTATCAAAGTATATATGCAGAATACAACTCTGAGATTCATCTTCTCCAGATAGCCATACAATGCAGAAAACCATAGAAGTAGTTGAAAGAAAGACATCAATCCCCCCTTGCCCTCTAACTGTAATCCCCTCCCCAAGCATACAAAAAAAGAAACAAAAACTCATAAACCCCAAACTCCTCAACCCCTCCCTCACACAAAAACTAATAGATCACCCACAAGGGGAAACAACAGCTAGAACAAACCCCCAGCCTGCTGGTTGGCAACAAGAATGGACGAGAACATGAAAGAAAGATTGGATGCTTTCAGGGACTGTCCAAAGGTCTTACATGGTAGACCAGAAAATTTAAAGCGCATGGTATCCAGGAGTGAGTGGCAAATTGAATCCAAACTAGCTCTGTCACAGGAAGCAAAGGGGACTGGTTAATGGGTGTTTCCTTGACTGGAAAGCTGTTACCAGCAGGGTTCCAACCATCTCTGTCCTCAATTCTTGTTTTTTTATATCATAAATATTGATGAGCTGGACATAAATGTAGAGGATTTGATAAAGAAATCTGCTGAGGAAATAAAAATTGGTCATGTATTTGACAGCGAGGAAGAAAGATTTAGACTGTAGGAAAATATGGACTGGAACTAAATCTGCAGGATGAGTTGCTGACAATCCCTAATTTAATGGGTCGGGAGGCTTGATGTGAAGCTGTACAGGAGGCAGTTTATGATCCACTGCACCAGAATCTGATCAGGTTTACTATCCCAGCATGTACTACGAGATTCGAGGCTCTGTGAACCGTGGTGGGAATGGATGAGACTGCATGAATTTAACCATGCCATATTGTTGATTACACCCTAGTTGTTGTGGAGTACAGCCCTGATGCAGGATTTCAACCTGAAACACTGATGACTTCTTTCTTCCCACAGATGCTGTGTGACCTCCTCCAGCAGTCTGTGTGTGTTGCTTGGATTTCCAGCATCTGCAGATTTCCTCTTGTTTGTCAATATATAGCAAATGCTGCTGGTGGGGTGGGGGTGGAGGGGGGAATGCAGAGGTGGGACTGGTTGGAGGTAGTGGTTATCTTAAAGGTGAGATCTCTCAGACTTTAGAGCCCTGCAGTCAGGTGGACCTGGTCAGTCACCAGTAGGTGGGCTTCTGGACAGGGCAGAGTGTGGCCTGGTTAGTCGCTGGATGTTGTGTCCCAGTGGGTTGTTCGTGAATTCGTCCCTGTGTTTGCAAGTTTATGGAGCCAGCGCTTGAAGGAGGGATTAGCTTGGGTAGTTCTTTGTTAGAGGAAGACCTAGTGGCTTCTTTTCTACTGCCATAGAACATAGAACAGTACACCAGGCCCTTCAGTACAGAATATTGTGCTATTCCAAGGTCAATCTGATCCCTCCCCCTCATGTAAGCCTTCATTTTTTTCTTACATTCATGTGCCTATCTAAGAGACTCTGAAATATCCCCCACGTACCTGCCTCTACCACCGCCCCTGGCAATGTGTTCCACACACTTAGCACTCCCTCTGTATAAAACATCCCCTCCCTCGCTTGCCTTAAATAAAAGGTGCTGGCTGTCCACTCTATCTGTGACTCTTATCGTCAAATGCATTTCTGTCAAGTCACTTCTCATTCACCTTCACTCCAAAGAGAAAGCCCCTATCTCACTCAACCTTTCCTCATAAGGCATGATTTCTAATCCAGGTAGCATCCTGGTGGATCTCCTCCTCACCCTCCCCAGAGCTTCCACACTCTTGCTATAATGAGGTGGCCAAATGGAGGCTCGAGACCACGAGATTCCATTGGAACCTGCTGCGTGACAGTACGAAGGGCCGGCAGTATGTCTGAACAGCCTGAGCAGATGCCTGCTCCACAGAAACGTGTAAGTCCTTGCCTCACAATGATTAGGTGATCCAGTTCAGGACCCCCTTCTACAGCAAGAAGGGATGGGACGTTACACATCCAACTCTGTCTTTATTATCAGTGAAATAGAATTTCTAGGAAATTCTATCAGTGAAATTTCTAGGAATAACAGTGCATAGTTCCCTGAAGGTGGAGTCTCATGTAGATAGGGTGGTGAAGAAGGCTTTTGGAACGCTGGCCTTTATAAATCAGAGCATTGAGTACAGAAGATGGGATGTAATGTTAAAATTGTACAAGGCATTGGTAAGGCCAAATTTGGAATATTGTGTACAGTTCTGGTCACCGAATTATAGGAAAGATATCAATAAATTAGAGAGAGTGCAGAGACGATTTACTAGGATGTTACCTGGGTTTCAGCACTTAAGTTACAGAGAAAGGTTAAACAAGTTAGGTCTCTATTCATTGGAGCGTAGAAGGTTGAGGGGGGATTTGATCGAGGTATTTAAAATTTTGAGAGGGATAGATAGAGTTGACGTGAATAGGCTGTTTCCATTGAGAGTAGGGGAGATTCAAACGAGAGGACATGATTTGAGAGTTAGGGGGCAAAAGTTTAAGGGAAACAGGAGGGGGTATTTCTTTACTCAGAGAGTGATAGCTGTGTGGAATGAGCTTCCTGTAGAAGTAGTAGAGGCCAGTTCAGTTGTGTCATTTAAGGTAAAATTGGATAGGTATATGGACAGGAAAGGAGTGGAGGGTTATGGGCTGAGTGCGGGTAGGTGGGACTAGGTGAGATTAAGAGTTCGGCACGGACTAGGAGGGCCGGAATGGCCTGTTTCCGTGCTGTGATTGTTATATGGTTATAAAAGTATATAATGGGTGAAAAAATTGTCCAGCTTCATCATTGGAACCTCTTGTTGGTGGAATAAAGTGGGAGTGAGGAGGGGTGCGGCGGGGGGGGGGGGGGGAAGAAGCTGAGGTTTCCTTGCCCCACCAGTGGGGGAAGGGATGAACACAACTGTGAAAATACGAGATGCATTCCTGAATGATTGCTCCTGGGAGAGCAATATTTCCGTTTACTTAATCCCTGTTCTTGCGGCAATATAAAAAAGTCAATAAAGTTATTAATTTCTGAATTTATGATCAGGGGAAGCTAAGTCTTCCCCCGTGGGCCTGCATTAATCCGAAAGGAGGGGGAAAGAGGGGCCAGAGGATGGGGAAAAGATTGGCAATCACAGGTAGGAGCGGAGAAAATCACCTTCTAAGCAATTTTTTATTATTGGAAGCCGTGAGCTGGGAGCATTCTGAGTGCGAGAGGCTCCTTCAGACAGAAGACATGTTCTGCTGCAGCCCATAATGGCACAGTCGGCGTTCTCTGGTTTACAGCTGAGCTGGTAATCTCTCAGTGGGGTATTTTCGACCCAAACAATGTCTAGACAGGCTGCAGCGAGCAGATGAATTAGCAGTGATCACACCAGCCTTCTATCCAGCTTTTGTAGGAACCTTTATCACCACACTGATAATTTAAATGAAAGTTCGACAGCATCACTCTCTCATTTTAAAACCTGCTGACCAGTTCTCAGTTGCTGTACTCAGTCCCCACCCTACTGTCAGGAATAAGCTATCTATGTAGGGAGAGATATTGTGCTTCGCCCTGCACTCACTGCTAACCTCAACACATCAGTCAGACTGCACTGGTGTGTCTGGGAGGTGACAGCATGTCAAAACAGTGGGCTTTGCCTTTTTCATTTCCTCTGCAGATTTTCTCAGAGTGGCTGTCAGTCTGCTGCCACGACTCGTCAGAAGTTCGGAGAAGGAAAACTCACAGCCAAGCCACAGCATTGGAATGGAAGCAAGGAATGCCGATGGAAAACGTGCGGGGAACCTCCCTCCCGTGGCTGAAAGATCGGTGACCAGAGGTCATGGTCTTTGGGTGACAGGCACCGGAGGAGACACAGTGAGAGGCTTTCTTTCCAGGCAAGGGGTTATTGCAGTCTGGAATCGGCCGCTTGGAAGTCGAGGCAGAAAGGTTGCCATCGCGGAGGGTAACTTGCTCAAGAGCCAGTGTCAAGAATGATGCACCTCAGAGTTGGACACACAGACTGGTTCCTCCTGCTACCTTGTCTGCTCACCCTCCCTCTACACCTTACTCCCTCCACACAAGTGAATCTTGCTTCTGTTTGCTACCGGTCAGCCGAGGATTCCGTATCTGTGAAAGAAACTTTCCCTTTCCTTGCACTGCTCCTGAAAAGCAATGTCTTTGACCAGATGTCTGGTCTGTGGTAGCATCTCCTGTTACGGCTTGTGCACTGTTTCATGACGGACAGAAGTGGGTGGATGAGGGGTACACCAGTTCACTATGTGAGGCATTGCCCAGGCACCAACTGATGCCAATCTCAGTATCACCACTGGTGTCACCCTGCGCTATCGGCGACACTGTTGGCTGGTATCTATGACTCTGTGAGGCATTGGTGAACCTGGGGTGGGAAGGGGGTATTTCTCTGGGTATTTGTGAGTATTGGTATCACAGGGGTATTGGTGGGAACTGGTAACCCTGGGGTAGGTATTGGTGGAGATTGGTAACCCTGGGGTAGGTATTGGTGGGCAGTGGTGACCATGAGGTGGGTATTGGTATCACTCTGGGGTATTGGTCCCCTGTGGGTGGGTATTGGTATCACAGGGGTATTGGTGGGAATTGGTGACCCTGGGGTGGGTATTGGTGGGAATTGGTGGATATTGTTGACCCTGGAGTGAGCATTGGTGGAAATTGGTGTCCCTGGGGTGGGTATTGGTATCATAGGGGTATTGGTGATACTGTGGGTATGTAAGGGTATAATACTGTCATAAGAATGGTGTGTGTTTGTGAATTGGAGGGAAGAAACATTTTGGGATGCCAGCAGTTTGGGCTTCTCCATAGTCTGGGGAGTCTGACTCGTCTAAATCTGAGCATTTGCCTTGGCAGCTCAGCCTGTCTAACCCATAGTGTGGAATCTGCAGAAAGGACTCCCGTACATCATCCGGGACTACTTGGAGACTACGATTCAGTGTGAAGCTGATGTCTAACCACACAGAGATCTGGGTCTGGGGAAGGCTGATTCCCTTTTAGGCTGCCTACAACATCCTCACCCTTCAGCAGTAAAACCTCCCAGACATCTTCACCGCTGGAAACACAGTTACTGGAACCGATTGCAAGATGACATATGATTTTACTGGCTGTGGCTCCCAGAGGGATGTGTCTGCCACAGTCTCTGCCAAATCATTGGCAGCGTTGTGCTGAGCCTGATATATAAGGCAGCCTTCAGAACACAAGAAACAACCTGTCTAGAACACCGTAGAGGAGGCAGATCTCCTCTAGACGCAGAGCCGTTCACAGATATCTAGGGAGCCCCAATAACCAATTCTTTTTCTTAACCACAGGTCATTTTAGGGACAGTTTCTTTCCCTCTGCCATCAGATTTTGTTCAGCCCATGAACAATACCTTACTGTTCCTCTGTTGCACTATTAATGTATTTTATTGTGGCTTACAGTATTTCTTATGACTTGCACTATACTGCTGCCACAAAGCCACAAATTTCACAACATATGTCAGTGCTAATAAACCTGATTCTGGTGCTTTTTTTTTTATCCCTCCCTGTCAAGGACTGTGACACAAACACAGAGATACATGCAAAATGTTGGGAGAGCTCAGCAGGTCAGGCAGCGTCGGTGGAGGGAAACAGGCAGTCAAAGTTTCAGTAACTGATGAAGGGTCTGGGCTTGAATTGTTGACTGTAGATACCCCTCCGTTGATGCTGCCTGACCTGCTGAGTTCCTCCAGCATTTTGTGGGTGTTGCCTGAGATTTCCAGCACCCGCAGAATCTCTTATGTCCGTGGCACAAAGCTGACCCGCAAACATCTGACCACTCCCAAAATAGTCCCTTACCCCATCGATTCATAACTTTCCACCCACTGTCAAACAATAAAAAGGTGACAGACGTCAAGGATGGGTAGCAGAGAAAAGAACAATTAGAAGCTTCAATGAAGCAACAGAGACGCCAGGGAAATGTTCGCCTTCACAAACTGCTTTGTGCAGCAGCCTTTCTGTCTCCAGTACGGATGCACCTACAGTGGCTCAGCAGGGAAACAGGTGTTGCTTCGAGACCACTTAGAAAGAAGTTGATATGGTTCAAATCGGCTGCCCTCCCAAATGGGAAAGATTCATGTCAGGACATGCAACGACTTCTTGGGGAAAAAAAGAACTGCCTCTATCAGAGCTACAGCTGCTGGATGGGGGGGGCGGTGGGGGAGGCGAGACGGGGGTGGGGGGGTGAGGGGTCAGGATTCATGTTCCGGAGCGATAGGTGAGGGAAGCAGCAGCTCATTGTTTCTTGCACCTACACGGATGATTAGCGAGGCAGGGATACAGTGAAAATGAATGATTAACTCGAGTGACGATGATGAGTCTGTCTGGCGAACATTGCTGACTCACTGACTGTGGCCCAGTTAACTCACTGTGCAATCTGGTTAACTCACTGTGGGATATTGCTAACTCATTGTGGGATTTTGTTAACTTACTGTGGGATCTAGTGAACTCTCTGTGGGATATAGTTAACTCTCTGTGGGATATAGTTAACTCACTGTGGGATGTAGTTAACTCACTGTGGGCTCGTTAATTCACAGTGAGAAATAGTTAACTCATTATGTGATCTAGTTAACTGAGATATTGTTAGCTTATCATGTGATCTAGTTAACCTACAGTTGAATATTGTTAACTCACTCTGGGATATGGTTTACTCATTGTTGGATCTATCTACCTCACAGTAGGATATTCAGTAGTTTATTCATACGGAAGAGTGAGGAGGTGATAGACAGAAGCTACAGGGAGCTAGTTCCCCCTAGGTTGCAGGAGACAGGTAACTGGAGAAGGACACCTGCGGCCATTCCCCTCAGTAATAAGTATACAACTCAGGTAGTGTTGAAGGAGGCGGCCTACAAGGGGGGAGCCACAGTGACTGGCTCCCTGGACTGAGTGTGGTGCTGTGGCTCAGAACAGAGAGGTGAAGAGGACTGCAGTGTTGATCGGAGGTTCTGTCGTCAGAGGAACAGAGACGAGGTTCTGTGGGTGTGACACCCGGATGGTATGTTGCCACCCTGGTGCCAGGATCAGGGATGTCTCGGGTTGGGTCCATGGCATTTTCAAGGGTGAGGGTGAGCAGCCAGAAGTCTTGGTGCAAATTGGCATCAATGACGTAGGTAGACAAGGTGAGGAGGTCCTGAAGAGAGATGTTAGGGAGCTAGGTAGAAAGCTGAGAAACAGGACCTCCAGGGTAGTAATCTCTGGATTGCTGCCTGTTCCACGTGCCAATGAGGGTAAGAATAGGATGATTTGGCAGGTGAATGTGTGGCTGAGGAACTGGTGCAGGGGGCAGGGGTTCAGATTTCTGGATCATTGGGATCTCTTCTGGGAAAGGTACGACCTGTGCAAAAGGACAGGTTACACCTAAACCTGAGGGGGTCCAATATCCTCGTGGACAGATTGGCTAGAGTTGTTCAAGAGAAGTTAAACTAAGTTAGCGGGGGGGATGGGAACCAGAGTGATAGTGCTGAAGATGAGGTAGCTGGTTTGCAAACAGAGGCAGTGTGCAGTGAGGAGATGCTGTTGACGGCAAAACTGTGGTCAACAGGATGAGATACAATGTAAGAAGCAGACAAAATCAAAGAGGGTGAATACAGGACTGAAGCTTTTATATTTGAATGCGCATAGTATACGGAATAAGGTAGATGAACTTGTAGCACGGTTACAGATTGGCGTGTATGATGTTGTGAGCATCACTGAATCATGGTTGAAAGAAGATTATAGCTGAGAGCTTAATGACCAAGGATACACACAGTATCGAAAAGAACACTCAGAAGTTGGTGTTGCTCTATTGGTAAAAAATGAAATTAAATCATTAGAAAGAGGTGACATAGAGTTAGAAGGCCAATCACAAACAAGGGTCCCTATGTGACTCCTTGTCCATTTGTCCCTCCCCACTGATCTCCCTCCTGCCACTTGTCCTTGTAAGTGGAACAAGTGCTACACCCGTCCCTACACCCTCTCACTCACTACCATTCAGGGCCCCAAACAGTCCTCCCAGATGAGGCACCACGTCACCTGTGAGTCTGTTGGCGTCACCCAGTGTGGGCTCCTGTATATTGGCGAGACCCAACGTAGAATGACAGGCCACCACTGAGCATCTATGCACCATCCACCAGAAGAAGCAGGATCCCCCAATGGCCACCCATTTTAATTCCACTTTCCATTCCTATTCTGACATGTCAATCCATGGCCTCCTCTACTGCTGCGATGAGGTCCTACTCAGGTAGGAAGAGCAACACCTTATATGCCGTCAGGGTAGCCTCCAACTTAAAGGCATGAACATTGGTCTCTTGAATTTCCGGTATTGCCCCCCTCCCTCCCTCCTTCACCATTCCCCATTCTTATTTCTCTCTCTTACTTTATCTCCTTACCTGCCCATCACCTCCCTCTGGTGCTCCTCCACTTTTCTTTCGTCCATGGTATTCTGTCCTCTTCTATCAGACTCCCCCTTCACCAGCCCTTTATCTCTTTAACCAATCAACTTCCCAGCTCCTTAATTCACCCCTCGCGCTCCCAGTTTCACCTTTCACCTGCTATCTTGTATTTCTCCTTCCCCTCCCCACCACCTTCTTACTCTGACCTCTCATGTTTTCTCTCCAGTCCCGATGAAGGATCCCAACCTGAAATATCGACTGTATACTTTTCCATAGACGCTGCCTGGGCTGCTGAGTTCCTCCAGCATTTTGTGGTTGTTGCTAGGGTTGGAAGGTTTTGAATCACTGCGTATGAGGTGTCTAGGGAGGGGTAACACCTCTGGTGAGGGGGCCTGCCGTGCCCTTTTCAGGGCAGCTCGTCCACCTTTGGTCCCCACCTGGCACTCAGCTCTCACCTGCGGCTCCAAGTAGCTGTAACACACGCAGTGGCCACACCCCGGTAAACCATCTCGGCAGAAGGGCCAAACCAGGTGAGAGTAGCCGGCAGGTCTTCGACCCTCCATGAGGTAGGGGATCTGCCTGGCCCAGCGTGTGAAGTCTGGCCCTGGCAGCCTGAGCAGAGGAAACCAATTAATGGTCCAACGTTCAAGAAGTCAGGCCAGCAGGCGTTTGTGGAGCGCTAAGAGCACGGCAGGACACTTAGACGTCCTGGTCACCCACTGCGGCAGGAGAAGTCTCCAGCTATAATGGTTGTCCATGCCACTGGATCGAGGTCTCTTCTGCCGAGAGAGTGGGATTGCCCCTGTGCAACGGCCGTCCCACTTAAAACTCCATCACACACAGGTTTGTGTCCTCTTCGAATCCGAAGGACTACCACCATATAGAGCTAAGGAACTGCAAGGGTATAAAGACCTTGATGGGAGTTATATGCAGACCCCCAAACAATAGTAAGAATGTGGTCAACAGCTTTACAATGGGAGATGGAAAATGCATGTCAATGTTACAATCGTCATGGGGGATTTCAATTTGCAAACTGGGAAAATCAGGTTGGTGTGGGATTCCAAGAGGGTGACTTTCTAGAAATCCTACAATATGGCTTTTTAGAGCAGCTCGTGGTTGATCCCATTAGAGGATCAGCTACTCTGGATTAGGGTGTTGTGCAATGAATTGGAATTGATTAGAGAGCTTAAGGCTAAAGAACCCCTAGGAGTAAGTGATGAAAATATGATTGAATTCATCCTGAAATTTCAGAGGGAGAAGCTAAAGTCAGATGTACAGTATGAGTATTACAGTGGAGTAAAGTGAATTACAGAGGCATGAGAGAGTATTGTATTATATTGCTCTTTGCGAGGCTTTGGATTCAATTGCAATGATTCAATGCCGTGCCACATGTGTACGTCTGGTCAACGTTTATGCTCTGCATCTCTTCCTCGTCCACCCCTGCACATCCATACCTGGATTTGAACTGCTTGTCCAGTAGTTTATGAAGACCGCTGCATTTCTAAAGAAGCTTTAAAGATGATAGGTGCTCAGTATATATAACAATCCAGCTCAGGAGCAGGCCCTTCAGCCCATCACTTCTGTGCTGATAGAACTAATCCCACCTCCCTGTATATGGTCCAGATCTCTCCACTCTGTGCCTGTGTTGATGGTTGGCATGGGCATAGCTTTTATGCTCTTTGACAGTACAATTCTGAGCCACCACTGGCAGTAGGCCTGTTTTCTCAGAGCTCCCTGTATCATCCAAGCCCTTGGAACTGTTTGGGTCATATGTGCACCAACCTATTGATAGAGTGGTTAGGAAGACATATGGCGCGTTGCTCCTGATCAGTCAGGTATTGAGTTTTAGAACCATGAGGTAATGCCGCAGCTCTGTAAAACTCTGGTTAGACCACACTTGGGGTATTGCATTCAGTTCTGGTCACCCCTTTATAGGAAGGATGTGGAAGGTTTAGTGAGGGTGCAGAGATTTACCAGGAAGCTACCTAGAATAAGACCATAAGCAGAATTAGGCCATTTGGCCCATCGAGTCTCATCATGGCTGAGTAAGAGCAAACGAGAATGAGAGGTGACTTGATAGAGGAGTACAGAATGAGGAGGCGTAAGTAGAGTAGACAGCTTGTGCCTTTTTCCAGGATGGAGAGAGTAAAGGAGGGCATCGTTTTAAAGTGATTGGAGGAAAGTATGAGGGAATATCAGATGTAGATTTTTCACACAGAGAGTGACGGGTGCATGGAACACACTCTCAGGGATGGTGGTAGAGGCAGATACAGTAGGGACATTTAAAATACTCTTAGATCGATAAAATAATCTATGTGGGAGGGAAGCATTGGATTGATCTTGGAATAGTTTGAAAGGTCGGCACCACATTGTGGGCCGAAGGGCCTATACTATTCTGTACTGTTCTATTTTCTATATACTATGTTGTATGACACTCTGCTTGGTCTTGATCTCTGTAGAGATCTCTGCCTGGTCTTGATTTTGTCCCATCCTTCCACTTCCCATTTGGCGAATTAGGTTAAAGTCAATCCCAAATATGAAGTAATATATGAAATGGCTTACACAGGTGTTAATATTCTGAGCAATAGTCAGTACAATTCGGCTCTCTTATCAATCAGTTCGTTCTCTGTTACAATCCTTGGAAATTTTCTATTCTGCATTTCATTCTTATATCCAAATGAGACAACACTGTGATTTTTGAGGTGTTGAGCAGCAGAGTCTTTACCAACTACTCAATCCATGCTCACAACCCTGTCCAGATATTCCCCCTGTACTAAACATACTATGTGAGATTTTGTCTATGTGAGAGTAAGTCTATTGTCAATGATTGGAAAAGTGTTACAATCAATTATCATGGAGGTAACTGCAAAACACTTGGCAAGTTAACATTTGCTCAGATGCAGTCTGTGAGTCTTCATCGAGTCTTGTTCAACAAATCTATCAAAATTCTTTGACAAAGAATCACTGGGAGCGGATAAAGAAGGTTACTAGTCGATGTAATATTTTCTGGAAGTGTATTACTTTCTACAAATGGTATAGAAAAGATTACTGGTCTGAAGGTAACATATGGACACAGGTAGGTGATTGGGTATTCAGTAGGGGTAAGGGACTCATTTTCAGGTTCACAGCTTATGATTGGGAAGAGCTTTGTAGGGATCAGTACCAGTTCAGGAACTTGTACGGACTGTAGTAATGGTTTAATGGAAGGAAATTATGTATAGTGAAGAATTAGTGTGAAGAAAGATAAGGTACAAGGATATATACAGCTTCAAAAGATAGTCCAGAGTCAAGGTGTCACCTCAGAATAAGCGGGTGCCCATTAAAGATCAAGGTGGTGCCGAATTGCTCCTCTCTGTGGATTGTGAGTCTTTGGAACTTCTTGCCCTAGAAGTGTGGAGATAGAATCCTTGAACATATTCATAGGGGAATTGGCTGGATTGCTAATCTATGAGCTAATCATGGGAGATGGGAGAAGGCAAGAAAATAGATGAGAAAAGTTCAATCAGCCACGATCTTATAGAACGGCAGAGCAAACTCGAGGGGTGAACCACCTTCACAAATTTCTGTTTTTTATGGTCTTATGGTTATTGGACTAAATTTCCTTAATCTGAACCTTCCCCTCTCATGCTCTCTTGTTGAAGTGGAGGGTTGCTAATAGTTACCGACCCTTGAACTGTGGAGATACGGGGGGTGGACTTTCCACATCTCGGAAAGAACTTTCTCCTCACCCATGCACAGCAGGTAGCAGCTGTCTTTCACAACACGGTATACAAGTGTGAACATTGCAGAAGGATTGGTTAGGCAGAATATGGGAGTGGTGGCCTAGAACTGTAAGGCTGAATACGAGTCAGTGTGACCTCAGGCTTGATACACACTCCACTACAGCTCCATTGATGTAGATGGGGATGTGAGTGCGGCTCCTAGCATGCCTGAAGTCCACAATGATCTCCTTGGTCTTCTGGGTGTTAAGGGCCAGGTTGTTGCCGGCACACCATGCGGCCAGGTGCTGGACCTCGTCCCTGTAGGCCGTCTTGTCATCCCCTCTGATCAGGCCAACCACCGTGGTGTCATCGGTGAACTCAATTATGGAGTTAGAACCATGTACAGGAATGCAGTCATAGGTGAAAAGGGAGTACAGATGAGCAGAGCAGTGGTGGGGCTGATCACCAACAATGATGAGACACCCTACAGAGAAGAGACAGAAGAGCCTGAGGCCTGGTGCCGGGCAAATAACCTCTTCCTCAATGTCAATAAGACAAAGGAGAGGGCTATCGATTTCAAGAGAACTCGCACCACTTACAACCCTCTTTACATCTGCTCCAGTGAGTACAGGCTCAGAGCCATCAAACACTCCTCACATGTTAACCCTTTCATTCCCAGGATCATTCTCGTGAACGCCCTCTGGACCCTCTCTGATGACAGCTCACTGCAGTTTTGACTTTATTGTACATCCATCTCCCGTTTTCTTTGTGTCAGTTCTAGAACCCGGTCCTTAGGTTCAGGACTGATGCATGAGGAGATATAATGATTTTGAGTTCTCCATTCAGTAGAGTTTAGAAGAGTGAAAGAGAATTACAGAGTTGCAACACAGCTAGACAGAGTGGATATGGATGAATATTTTCCCTGGCCGAAGTATTGATTATGAAGGGTCACAGTGTCGGTTACAGGACAAGAGATTTAAGATTAAGATGAGAACATCTTGCACTTAGAGAGTGGTGATCCTGTGCAATATACCATCGGAGAGACTTGAATCACGAAGGCACTGATATATTCTAAAAGAAGAGGGATGGCTTATTAGACATGGAAGGCATTAAGGATTATGTGAAGAGGGGGTAATGTAGTATTAAAATTATGATTAGCCATTATGTGATTAAATGATGGAACCGTTTTGAAGGGCAAAATAGCCTATTCCTCCTCTTATTTTTTGTTTATCGAAACTTCTGTGTAACTCAGCCCTTAGTACACCCCGGATAAAAGACGACTTGTGCAAAAGTTTTAGACAAGAAAGTTGAAGTAAATTTCAATACGTTGAGGAAACAAAGCAGATGTACATAATAATTTGAATGTATTGGTGAAGTAGTCTGCTGCCAGCTTTGGTTAGTGGTTGGATTTTTTTGAAGGGAAACCAGCTGTAACCTTTTGTTGTACTATCAATAGTTTCCCTGGGAAGATTGATAAGAGAGGGATCAGAGATGATGAGTGGATTCCAATCCCCTGCCTGGCAAAGTTTAGTAAATATTTCTTTGAGCAAGATCTGAGTCTAATTGTTAAATAGCTGACGTAAGACAGATTAATGGCCAGATTCATATAAAACACAAATCTACATTCTATGGACCCACCAACAAATGTGATGCTCGACTGTCCTGGATGAATAGCTGGCAAATAAATAATCAGGAAAGGAATAGCTGAAACACACAATGAGTAACTTTTGGACCAGTTCTGGCAGAGCATGCTCCAGATTTCTTGGAAGCTAAGGTTTAGTTGGAAGTGTTTAAAGGTTCAAAGGTCCAATTTAATGTCAGAGAAATGTATACAATATACAGCCTGAAATGCTTTTTCTTCGCTAACATCCATGAAAACACAGAAGTGCCCCAAAGAATGAACGACAGATAAACGAAGAACCCCAAAGTACCCCCCCCAGCTCCCCCCTCCTGTGCATAACTGGCAGTGAGCACCAATCCCCCCTCCCCCCACCGGCAAAAAATAGCAAGCATCGGTACCGTCACCGAGCATTCAAGTGTGAGCAAGGCAGTAGCAAAGATGCAGACTTGCAGTTACCCCAAAGACTTTGTGTATCATCCAGCGCACGACATACCGCAGATTCTCTCTGTCCTTAATGAGGGAAAGGAAGGTGTCTCTGTTTTTCCCTCAGCGAGCAGGGTGACATAATTAACAACTCACTGGTTGTTTATGTCCATTACATTTCTTTTTCTGAGCTCTGTGCCGGAAGATCGCAAAAATCTCGGGTCTACGGGCCCACAGCGCCCGTATCCTGACTCCCCTGACGACAAATGGTCTCCTGCCCTGACACCGAGCCTCGATCCACCCATCTCCACAGCCCTGAGGTCCTAGGCTTCCAAATTCGAGCCGGACTCTCAGGCCGGACTCTCGGCCTGCTGAACAATGGCCAGTTATGGAACCCCGAGAGCGGGTCCTGTTCCCACAAAGAACCAAAGTCAGCGTGTAGTTCCAGGTCAGGGTCTTCAGTAGAACCCTGAAAGGGAAAAATAAAGATATTAAAGATGGAAATAGAGCTGTTACCGGTGGATTTTACACTAATATTTAAGATCAACTCAGCAGCCTGAGTCCAAGCACAGGCCTAAATCCGGATTGGTCTAACCGTGAGCATAGGTGTGGTGAGAGTGCAAAATTGACTCCAGACATTTCCAGAATCTCTCAGAAAACAACGTGAAGCAAAGTCAAGTCACTGGTATTGTATGCATTAATTATTAGAAGTAATATAGATTTGTAAAAGGCAAGTTAATCTTAATTAACAGCATTACAGGGAGGGTTGATGAGGGTGTAGTAGTTGATGTGATGTATAGAGACTTCTAGAAGACATTAGTAAAGTACCGTAAATTCCAGACTACAGAGCGCACCTGATTAAAAGCCGCACGCTCTAATTTTAGAAAGAAAATCAATTTTGTACTTGTACAGGCCGCACCGGATTTTAAGCCGCAGGTGTCCCACGTTGTAATATGAGATATTTACACAGGAAGATATTACACGTGAGGATTTTTTAACTTTTAATTAAATCCGTATGGTAACATAAACAAATACATATTGCAAATGCTTTTTTTCAAACAGTGCCTGTAACACAGCTACTTTTAAATATACATATGTATCGGTAACACACAAATTACGTTGCGTATACTTTTTTACTGAACAGTGCACAAACAACATTCCAATATCTCCTAACGACTGGTAAAAAAAATATATATACTGCAGCCTACCAGGAAAAGTTATTGATCGCCTTCTTCATCTTCCTCCTGCGCACTAAAACCATCAAAGTCCTCTTCTTCAGTGTCCGAATTGAACAACCTCAGGATCTCGTCACTCACTTCAGTCTCTTCGTTGTTGCTCTCACTTGAGCGCTCGCGGTCCTCTTCATCACGCAGCAGTCCAGCCTTTCGAAACCCGTTGGTGATGGTGGATGTTGTGACACGGCTCCACGCATTTAGGATCCACTGGCAGACTTGAGTTAAAGATGCTCTTCGCATGCGGCCTGTTTTGGTAAAGGATTTCTCGCCGCTCGTCATCCAAGTCTCCCACTCAACGCGCAGCGCCACTTTAAATGCCCGGTTCACGCTGATGTCCAGTGGCTGCAAATACTTCGTGGTGCCCCCAGGAATCACAGCTGGAATTGAGTTTGTACTCTTGATGGCAGCTTTCACTGAATCTGTTATATGGGCCCTCATGCTGTCCATAACAAGCAATGCTTTTTTTCTGTGAAAAAATCCCCCTGGTCGCTTGGCGTAGCACTCTCTCAGCCAATCCTTCATTAGACTCTCCATCATCCAACCTTTCTTATTGACTTTCACCATGATTTCTTTTGGGAATTTTTCCTTTGGCATTGTCAGCCGCTTATAAATCACCATCGGTGGAAGCTTTAGTCCGGATGCTGTGCAGCTCAGAACACAAGTAAAATGCGTTCTCTCATGGTCACTTGTTTTCAGTGTGATGGACGAGTCACCTTTTTTATTAACAGTCCGAGTGAGAGGCAGGTCAAACGTCAAAGGTACTTCATCCATATTTATGATATCATCTGGCCAGATGGAATTCTCCGCTATCTTTGTTTGAGTGAATGTGCGGAAGTTTGCAAGTTTTTCCTCGTGGTCGGGAGGGAGCTGCTGACACAGAGTCGTGCGTACCCTGACGGACAGGCCTTTTCGTCTCATAAATCTAAAACACCACGATGGCCCACCTCTAAAATCTTCGATTTTCATTTTGGTGGCGATTGCTTTAGCCTTCAGTCTGATCTGCACGGTGGAAACACCACGGCCGCCTGCTCTCCGTGTGTTAACCCAGTCTTCAAGAAAGTTTTCAAGTTCGGGCCATCTGCTATGATTACCTCTGAAAGCTTTTGTCGTCTTTTTGCATTGACTCAGTTCTTCATGCTGGCGTCTCCACCGTCTCACCATCGATTCATTTATGCCAAGATTATGTGCAGCAGCTCGATTTCCTTCTTCAACCGCCAGATTGATCGCCTTTAACTTAAAAGCTGCATCATATGCTTTTCTTCGAGTGTTTTCCATGTTGATGAGGGTGAGTACAAATGACTGATTTACAATAATTTAATTGTGAAAGTGCGCTTGATTTATCGTACAATTTCATTGGACCTCTGTGAACTACTCATCAATTTTATTGGTCTACTGTTACGAGGCAAAATGTTTTTGGCGGCATGAAAAAAAAACATGCATTAGCCGCACCGTAGTATAGGCCGCAGTGTTCAAAGCGTGGGGAAAAAAGTAGTGGCTTATAGTCCAGAATTTACGGTAATTACATTTTAATGTCAGAAAGGCTGATGCCTAGAGGAGGAAACAAAATAGAGAGTTTTGTGTTAGTAAGACCCAGGGGAGCACCACCATCTACAGCCAAGTTGTACACTGTTCTGACATAAATATTCCATATTACATTGGGCCCAAGTCCTGGAACACCCTCTCTACTGGAATAACTGCAGTGGTTCCAGAAAATAGTTCACCACCTACTTCTCAATGAAAATGAGAAATCCTGGTCTTTCCAGCGATGCCGAGGCCTGCCCCCACCCCTCTCCCCAAAAATGGAAGCATATAAAATATTTCCAGGAGGAACTTGGATCAATATTTGTAACAGAAAAAATGCAGAGGCACAGGGAAAGGGTGGAGGATTAGATTGAGTTCCGTTAGTTTTGCAGGGAGTTAGCAAAATGGAAATACAGGTTTGCCCTGCTATCCGAAGGTAGAGTGTTCCTATGAAACCGTTTGTAAGCCGAAGTGTCTTACCGTGAAGAAGCAATCAGCATTATTTTATATGGGAAAAATTTTTGAGTGTTTCCAGACCCAAAAAATAACCTACCAAATCAAACCAAATAACATATAAAACCTAAAATAACACTAACATATAGTAAAAGCAGGAATTATATGATAAATATACAGCCTATATAAAGTAGAAATATTGTATGTACGGTGTAGATTCACTTATCAAAATCAGGAAGACAGTGGGCTAAAATTGATTTGAAGAAAAAAAGTCGGCATGTACACGCATGTGCACGTACACTCCTACGCACGTACATGCATGCGCACACAACTGCTCACACAAGCCTTCATGGTCATGGTAATCTTTCTCGGGGTAAACACACGTAAAAGCGAGAATCCTCTTTGGTTAGCGAAAACAGGTACTAATGTAGGTCTTTCGTAAAAGCGAACATTCGAAAAATGGGGGCCACCTGTATCCATTATAACTTCTCTAGCTCCTGGTCTAAGGGATCCACTTCTCTGTTTAATTTTCTCTTCATTTCAACATCCCTAATATGCCCTCAGATCCTTATTTCCCTTTCTGTTTCAATTTTCCACTGTTTTCTGAATTCTTCCAGTCTGGAAGCTTGACATTCTGTTTGGTAACAAAATTAATCTCTTTATCTGATACTATCCCTTCCACCCATGTAGATCGATCACCTACATGGGATGGTGGTTGGTGAAAGGTTGGGTGGACACCCACGGTTCTGACAAACAGTACTAACCTTCATTAGCACCAGGGACAAGACAGGGCATTCGAGAATTCCTCAAGGTTACACTTAATTTGTGTGCTCGGCCATTGGACGTGCAATACTGTGTTAAAGTGGTGTGTTTGTTTTCTAAAACTGTAATTCATTTTATGCATAAAGTTTTATCATTATCTTTAATAATGATTATAATGCCTTGACGTTGTACTAACTACACACACAATACACTGGAGGAACTCAGCAGGCTGGGCAGCATCCATGGAAACAAACAGTCAACGTTTCGGACTGAGACCCTTTGTCAGGACTGAAGAGGGAGGGGGCAGGGGCCCTATAGAGAAGGTGGGGGGAGGGTGGGAAGGAGAATGCTGGTAGGTGCCAGGTGAAAAACCAGTAAGGGGAAAGATCAAGGGGTGGGGGAGGGGAAGCAGGGAGGGGATAGGCAGGAGAGGTGAAGAAGGAACGTAAGGGGAAAGTACTATGGGTAGTAGAAGGAGATGGAACCATGAGGGAGTTGATAGGCAGCTGGAGGAGGAGGCAGAGTGAAACTGGGAGAGGGAGGGAATTACCGGAAGTTGGAGAATTCAATGTTCATGCCAAGGGGCTGGAGACTAGCCAGACAGTATATGAGATGTTGCAACTCATTTTGTGTTTACACTGTACTAAATACTTTGAGGTTGGTCAATACAGCCTCTAGTATGCTCCGAGCAAGCCCTGTTATACTGCTTGAAGCAGAATGTTCACCCACTGTCTGTGGCAACCATCAAGTATCTGGGTGGGCTCCAAGAGAATCCGTTTCAGGTGACAACCCTCCCTGTCACTTGGCTGGATCTGACTGTGCCACGGGATCCAGATGCGATGGACTGTGATTGAATCCTGACTTATGGATTTAAACACGCCTCTCTTAGCAATGTCTTTGCTTCCCTCCTGCCCAGTGATAGATCAGCCTCACAGCAGAACAAGGCAGACACCATTTCTGTGCAGTGAAGCTTGACATTACGGAAGACTTACAGCTTATTAGGTTTCGGCTTGTGGGGCGAGGATGGGTGAAAAATGTGTGTCAGGGACCTGGTGTGGGTTAGCTGTCAAGTATGTCAGCGTGATTCATTCCTAAATGTAATTTGAAAGAACATCATCATCTGAAAGTTTTTAATGATATTCCTACTGCAGGGATTTGTCATTTGGACAATATGTGTGCCGTTTAACAGCAAAGGCAAAGGAGGAACATTAAATCTCATTTCTATTGATCAATGCGACATGCAATTGTTCTGTTGCGAAGCTAAGAAAAATGGCATAATTTCCACATCCTACTGGGATAGTGCTGTGCTGCTCTGCCCATTGTTTTCTTTGCAGGCAGTTCATGAACCAACCATCCCAAATTCCTCTTTTCACTTGGAGCAGCTGTGGGCCAGAAGTTTCCAGGAGTTCATGGGGATGTTGCATCAGTGAGGTTACAGCTGAGATTTACTGGGGATATTGCCGTTCCCACCAATGCAGTGCAGAGCTATGGGACTGATTGATACAAGACCAGCTGAGAAAAGGGCAATCTCCCAGCCTGCTACCGCCAGTCTTTGGGAAGCTGGCTCTAGGAATTCCGGTATGCTGGGAATGAACAAGGCATCGGAATTTGCAGTCCCAGTGAGAAATGGCTTCTGTGGTGAGCAGAAACTCGGACATCCCTCCCTGAATTACCAGCATGGCTCAGGAAGAGACCTGAGGGAAAAGGTCACCTGCCCAGTGTAAAGGTTTGGTGTTCACATCTTCATGCCCTTCCCAAGGAGAGTTGGGTGAAGGACTGGGAGCAATTATTTAGTTACTTAGAGATGCGGTGAAGAATAGGCCCTTCTGGCCCTTTCAGCTGCACCACCTCAGCAAACCTCGACAACCCCAATTTAACCCTAACCTAATCACGGGGCAATTTACAATGACCAATTAACCTACCTGGTATGTCTTTGGACTGTGAGAGGAAACCAGAGCACCAGGAGGAAACCCACACATTTCACGAGGAGGACATACAGAGACTCGTGACAGAGGACACTGGCATTGAACTCTGAACTCTGACCCCGAGCTGTACTAGCGCCATGCTAACCGCTACGTTGCCATGACGTCCTTGTACTGGTTGGTTATCTGTATGGCAGGGTGCAACGGCTGTCGTAACCTACCTTTGAAGAGTGGAGTGGAAGGACTTAGTGAAGACTCTGTCAATGATGTGTAATGTCTTCTGCATGTGGTTCAAATGCAGAAAGATGGATGCAATGGATATCTGGAAATGCTCTACCTTGTACAATTTTGTGTAGTTTATGTTTAATTTATGTTTTTCCTTGTGAATGTTGTGTCTTTGATGCTGTGTGTTTGTGATGCTGCTTCGCGCAAGTCCTTCGCTGCTCCTGTGCATACAAGTGTATATGACTCTGACATTGACGACGTCAGCCTTTCCTGAGATCTGGATGGCTTGTTTTGACTCCAGTTAATGTGGGAACTGAAGATGCTTCATCTGAGGGGCAGGTAGAAGCAGATGGAGGCACTGCTGTGCAACACCATCCCAAATTCCTCTTTTCACTTGGAGCAGTTGTGGGCCAGAAGTTTCCAGGAGTTCATGGGGATGTTGCATTTATAGAATATAGAAAATAGAACTGTACAGCACAGTACAGGTTTTCGGGCCATAATGTTATGTTGAACTTTTAAATTATTCTCAGGTAAACCTAACCCTCCCTTCTCACATAGTCCTCTATGTGCCTGCCTAAGAATCTCTTAAATGTGTAAAAAAACTATCTCTAACTTCCCCCCCCCCCACTTTATTTCCTCCAGCCACTTCAAAATTATGCATTCAAAATGGCACTGGCAAGACACGGCGATGCTTTGCAAACAACAAACAATATTCCTAACTATTCTACTAATTATACCTTTCTGGACTATGATCACTACAATTTGCAGCCTGCAATTTCCCTTTGGGAGTTGTGCTTTTGAGCCGTTTGTATGACCGAGCGTTTTTGCGGTAAAATGAAGGATTCGGTGAACTGCACTCTTGAGAATGCAGGTACAGCCATTGCTGGAGTGGATCTAGGACTGGATTGAAACTCTGGGCCAGACTGAAGTGACAGGGCCCACGCCTGACAGCAAACATTAAACCGATGTTCAGCCAATTTGAGTGCCGAGCCAGATTGAAAAGATTAAGGTGTCGAGGCCAGGATTGAAAGATGAACTGGTGTTCACTTCTCCAGTTCTCTGTGAGTGTTTTGCTTACCTCAGCACTGAAGGAACTCTGCAGTTATGGCCTGCAGCCATTGGCACTTGCCTCAGTGCTGAAACGGCTGTGAGGCTGTGGCCTGCAACCACTGGGCTCCAGGATCGGATGTTGGGCTGAATTGGCTCTGTGGCTGTGGCCTCACTTTCAGGGACTTGACAGTTCATTTTCTGTTTATTATTTGCTTACTTTATTGTTTCCATCATTTGATCTTTTTTCACACGTTAGACGTTTGATGGTCTTTGTGGTGAGGGTTTTTGTTTGTAAATTCTATTGTATTTCTTTCTTCGTTTTGTGGCTGCCTGCAAGAAGATGAATCTCAATAAATATACTTTGAACTTTCAGCTTTGCCCTCTTGTATTAGTCATTTCTGCCCAGAAAATGTCTTTGGCTCTCCACTCTATCATCTTGTACACCCCTATCAAGTCACCTCTCAGCCTCCTTCACTTCAAAGGGAAAAACCCTAGTTCACTCTGCCTTTTCTAATCCAGGCAGCATCCTGGTGATTCTTGTCTGCACTCTCTCTAAGTCCATCACATCCTGCCCATAATGAGGTGACCAGAACTGAATACAATGCTCCAAAATTTCTTCAAGGAGGCTTTGATAACATCTTTAAACCTTCTTCTTTGACCAGCGGGTAATTCCTCCCATGACAGAGTTAGGAACAGGGTGTGTGTTTCAAGATACAAACAAGAGAAAATCTGCAGATGCTGGAAATCCAAGCAATACACACAAAATGCTGGAGGAACTCAGCAGAAAACGTCGACTGTGCTCTTTTCCATAGATGCTGCCTGGCCTGCTGAGCTCCTCCAGCATTTTGTGTGTGTTGCGTGTGTTTCAAGAGCCTGCTCTTGTGTTGAGAACAATGTGGCCCAGGAGAATGTAACTAGGATGTTGTTGGAGTTGTCAGCCTGAGAGAGGTGGCTGGCTTGTACCTCTGTGGAATTGTGGAGGATTTTGAAGAAGCGGCCCTGCTGATCTCTCTCCAACACCACATGGTAGCTGCTGTAAGCAGTCCAGCTCTTAGAAACAAACAGGAGTGTTCACTGCATTGGTTGGTGGGGGTGCTAGAGATGTCCACGTGGTCCTGTCTGTGCCAGTAATGCTGAAGTGGAGAGTGTTGAGAGCTTCAAGGTCCCAAGTGTAAACATCACCAACGGCTTGTTCTGGTACTGCCATGATTAGGACAGCACACTAGTGCCTTTACTTCGTCAGAAGGCTAAGGAAATTGACCCTCACCTGCCTTTATAGATGCACCTTAGAAAGCATCCTATCCGGATGTGTCGTGACTTGCTAAGGCAACTGCTCTTACCTCTTATAAAGATAAATCAAGTGAAACAGGTGACAGCAGGGCTTCGTTTCCCAATGAGCTCAACGCCTTCTATGCTCGTTTTAGCCGTTAAATCATGGACTATCACAAACTCTGAGAGCTGCAGATGATCCTGTGTGAGAACAGCCTTCAGGAGGGCAAACCCATGAAAAGCTTCCAGCCCAGACGGGGTACCTAGCCAAGTACTGATCCCCTGGCTGGAGTGTTCACTCAGATCTTTAACCTCTTACTTTGTCAGTCTGAGGTACCCACCTACTTCAAGCAGACTTCAATTACATCCGTGCTAAGAAGAACATAGTAACCTGCCTCAATGACTACCATCCAGTGAGGAAGTGATTTGAGAGGTTGGTGATGAAACATATCAACTCCTGACTGAGAAGCAACTTGGATCCGCTCTAATTTGCCTATCAGAGCAACAGGCCCACAGCAGATGCCTTCTCATTGGCTCTTCACTTAACCCTGGAACATCTGGACACCAAAGTTGCATACATCAGGATGCTCTTTATGACTGCAGCTAGACATTCAATACCATCATCCCCTTAAAACTAATCTATAAGCTTCAAGACCTTGGTCTCAATGTCTCTTTGTGCAGAAAGAGATATTGAGACCAAGGTCTTGAAGCTTATAGATTAGTTTTATAGATTTCCTTACTTGTAGACCCCAGTCAGTTTGGATTGGCAACATCTCCTCCATGATCTCCATCAGGACAGGTGCCCCACATGGCTGTGTGCTTAACCTACTGCTCTACTCATTTTACACCTATGACTATGTGGCTGAGCACAGCTCCAATGCCATTTTCAAGTCTGCTGACAACACCACTGTCATAAGCCAAATCAAATGTTGTGATAAATCAACGTTTAGGAGGGAGATTGAAAATCTGACTGAGTGGTGTCATTAAAGCAACTCTTATTCAATGTCAGCAAGACCAAGGAGCTAATTATTGACTTCAGGGGAAGGAAATCAGAGGTCCATGAGGCAGTCCTCATTGGAGAATCAGAGGCGGAGAAGGTCACCAACTTAAAATTCCTTGGTGTTATTATTTCAGGGGACCTGTCCTGGGCCCAACCCGAAAGCAGAATTACAAAGAAAGCATGACAGCGCTTCTACTTACTTAGAAATTTGCGAAGATCCAGCGTGACGTCTAAAACATTGACAAACTTCTACATTTGTGTAGTGGAGAGTATATTGACTGACTGCATCAAAGCCTAGTATGGAAACACCAATGTCCTTGAATGGAAAATGGTAAAAATGGTATACATTTCATCCATCACAGGTAAAGCCCTCCCTACCATTGAGCACATCTACATGAAGCGTTGTCTGCAGGAAAGCAGCATCCAGCATCAGGGACCCCCACCACCCAGGGCATGCTCTGCTCCCTAGTGCCACCAGGAAGAAGGAACAGGAGCCTCAGACTCACACCACCAGGTTCAGGAATGGTTATTACCCTCAACCATCAGGCGCTTGAACCAAAGGAGTTAACTTTACTTAACTTCACTTGCTCTGTCATTGCAATGTTCCCATAACCTATGGACTCACTTTCAATGAGTCTTCATCTTGTGTTTTTGATATTTATTGCTTGCTTGCTTATCTATTTATTTATTTATCTATCTATTTATTT